>NW_027512697.1:0-135000 GCF_048772815.1 Callospermophilus lateralis
TATATATATATATATATATATATATATATATATATATATATATATATATATATATACAGAGAGACATTAAAAATAGCAATATATATTCCAATGGACAATCACCATGAAATATACATCATCCACAGATGCAAAAATATTCATTTTGCTGAACATGGATTTATGTATAATGTTGTTAAACCAGGAAGCTCACCCATAGTTTGAATTTTCAGTTCAAAGAGCATTTAGGAGGAGTGATCTCTTCTCACAATTTGTACCTGCAAAGGCAGCCAGCTGAAAAGAATGTACATGTGATACCAGGTAGGATTCTATATGTGCATATAAAATTGCATGTGCTTAACAGGCTACAGAGAAATGGAGACAGGAATTCACATATTTTTTAACTTTACATACACATGGTGAACTATTTCAACAAATAATTGACTAGATTTATAACTCCTACCCTATATAACACAAAAGGCAAGTGCAAAAATACAACATGCCTCCTCTGAACTGCTTGCATTTCTATTCTGTTTTGGTTAATTTTCTCCATCATATTAGAATTAGTAGTCAGAGACTATTAGGTAATGGGTTTGTGTCAGGGTTTCAGTATTTAGAATGGAAAATTGGAAAATGAATCCAACGTGTATGTTAATATGTGCTACCAAAAATCTTCCCACTCTCATCCAGAACAACGCCTTGACATTACCATCAATCCCAAGTAAGACACAATTAGAGAAAAGTTAGAAAATCTGTGAATATATTTATGGAATGGAAAATGCTGAGGATTTCAAAACCTTGGAGGTGGTAGAGGAGTCTCCAAAAGTAAGGGACAGGGTAAACACTCCACAAACATGGAGTGCTGCTGGCCTAAAGTCTTCCAGAGAAACTGCATCTGAGGGTGGGTACTTGAAATATATGTTGTTGTCAGGAGCTTTAGCTTTCTTTGTAGTGAAACCAACTAAGCTGTGTCTGCATCTATGTGACCTGGAGGACATGGTATGTTATTTTCCAATGAACCTGAGGCAGCAGTGCTGAATTCTCTCTTTGTGGCCAGTGGGGGCTAAGTGTTTCCCCGTGTGGACTATGAAGCCATTTGGTCATCCTCCACTTTTCCAGGTTTTTTTTTTGCTGCTGCACTGGGAGTTAAGTATTTTCTTCATGAAATACAAGGAGTTCAACTGGCACACAGTGCTGGAGGGAGTTCTGTCACTTGTGGTGGATCAGGGTATGCAGGAGAAAGCACAAACCAGGCTTCTATCTCACATAGCAACCTGAACCACCTTGAACATAGCAACCTGATTCTGAACATTGCCCTGAAAACTCTCCATATAACAAGATGCCTTTGCATAGAAGGGTCTGCTAGCTGCACCATGTCAGTCAAAATCCATTTGGAAGCCAATGGCAGATCCACATGGCCCCACCACAGATGTTTTACCACATTCCTGCCCACCAATTCTCTAGGCCCACTAGTCAACAGGCTCCAAGTTACTGACATCTCTCTTCTTCACCATTTTCATGAAACCCAGTCAATCTAGGCACTGTCTGGTATACTCATGATCAGAAACAGGACATCCAAAGTTTCTCCAGTGCCACCTGGGTATGGGAATTTAAAAATTTCAAGGTATTTATCTAACCATTTTTCAAGGATGAAGTTGGAGGCACTGTGAGTTTCAATTCATTCAGAAACCATTAAATGGTGAGGAAGCTCATTTCAATGAAATCTCTGGAGAACTCTCACAGGCAAGGCTTCCCAAAGAGTTCCAAAAGGTCACATGAAGCCAGGCACATTGAGGTCTACTATGTGAGGTCCATGTGTGTTTTGGGGTGTGTATAAGGCTGCCAAGTCTTTAAGAATAAAATCATATAATATCCTGGCAGAGATTCCCAGTGTCCTGTGGAAAGCTACCCTCGAACTAGATCTCAGTTTCCAAGGGCGACTCTCATGCGTGGCCTCTTAAATCCCAACACAATTCATGGCAATACTCCTCTGAGGTCAGTTCCAGAACTCAGTCTCTAAGGGGAATCACAGCAAGCCCAGGTGGACGCAGTCATCTCTTCCAACTGCCACACAAATGACCACAAATAAAATCAAAACACTCCCACATGGCCCTCATGTTCTGCCATATAGACACTCATCATAAACTCTGGCTGGAGGTTTCCATGAGGGGCGCAGTCCAAGTCAGTATCCAAAATAAGCTCCCCAGCCCCTCATTTGCCTAACATCTAGGTGGCCTGGACACCCTTCCTGTGAACCAGGAATGATCAAATAGGCCTGCCGTTAATACTGCTCTGCTTCTCCAAATTGAGGACTACCTACCGTGGGGATTAGATTCTGTATGTGAATTGGTGTCATGAGAAAACCCTAGCAGCTATGGGCTAGCCTCTGCAGGGCTTGGAAGAACTCATTTGACCCAAAGATCCCTAATCTCACTTGATGAAAGTCAGGAACCTTACAGAGAAATGCGAGATACTTCATCCACAGTGACTGCTCTTTTGGCCATTTTGGTTTCGGATGCGCACATGGGATCTTTCTTTAGATCCATCAGGTGCTGAGAATCTAAGCCACAGCCTCACACAGGGCCAAGAGGCTGATTCAGACACATCCCTTTCCAAACAAATTAAGCAAAGAGCCACAGATGATGCCCATTCATTTTCTTTTTTTTTTAATTAATTTTTATTGTAGGTTGTTCAAAACATTACATAGTTCTTGATATATCATATTTCACACTTTGATTCAAGTGGGATATGAGCTCCCATTTTTACCCCATATACAGATTGCAGAATCACTTCAGTTGCACAACCATTGATTTACATATTGCCATTCTTGAGCCCATTCATTTTCATTTGAAAACTTTTTCATCAGGCTTCATAAAGGGTTGGCCTGAGGTAAAGACCTTACTGACATTCAGGGCAACAGAACAATAGGTAATTAGAAGGCACAAACCAGGGTTTCCTCACTGAGACTTTTCAAAATCCACTGGTGTGCCACTACCTGCTTTCTCAGAAAAGGCCCCTCTTCAGAGCTTTCCTTCCGTTTGGCCATCCTCACATCTCTAGGTACCAAGATAGCCTGACTCAGCCTTTGGTAAATCCAAACAAGTGAGACCACTGGGAGTGGAACTGGGACTGGCTCTGTGTGCCTGGCTTCCTGGATCCCACATTCCATCACCAAGGAAGTGAGGTCAGGTCACTTCCTTCAGGAACTGAATGAGGTCACTGCCTTGGCAACCACTTTGTCCTCACAGTTGCTTCCAAGGGTCCCATGAGATGGAGGCTTCCCCTACGTCCTGTGACACTTTCACAAGTTAGAATGGTATATCAACCATAGGCAACCGGAATCAGCTCTCCACACAGGCCTCCTTTGGTCCATCTTCTCTACATTAAGAAGAGAGAGGCTGATTCAGACACAACCCTTCATCCTGACCAGGTTGTTTGCCATGGAAGATGACTTTTGGTCTCTCAGGTCCTTCATAGCTGCCTACATCTTGGACCTTTGAGGTTCTCAGCAGGTAGAAGATCGCCTACATTCCAGTATTATAAGACCAACTCTGTCCCTGCTCTTCTGTAAAGTAAGATTGAGGGAACACTGTATGATTAGAGTTAATAACAGGTTCGATTTGGGTTAGGAATCATTTTGCTGGATGAATAATGGTATTGGGAACCTGCAATATTGATAAGAATATAGAGGTGAAATGTACTCATGAAAACAGAAGTCTAAGTAAGATTTGATGCCCAGAAGGGTATTGGGCCCTTGATTTTGTTACTTACCATTGAATTACGTTCTGCACAGATGTCTCAGATAAATCCATATACAATGGCATAGGACCTTGTACCTTGGATGACTAAATGTCGAAGAGAACATCCAGTCAAAAAGGGATAGTTGGTAGGATTAGGAAGATAGTAGGTAGGTTTAGGAAGAAGAGTGAGTGTAGGATTTGGAACACATGTTATTTAGCAATAGTTACAGAATGAATTTAAATGTCAGCACATGTGAAGAGTCAATCACAATGATGAACTTGGGAAAATATTTAGGTAAGCAGATATCAATAGAGACATTATGAAATGAAGCAAAGTATAAAGTGAGAGATAGGCTTAGATATTTTCAACAGGGTTGAGTTTGAATATATAATCTTAGGAAGAAACAAATATGTAGTCACCAATAGGTTTGTCATTTGAGAGCATTAGGCAACTTGGACATGGATGTTTTTAGTAATCTATGTTCACTTTCCATTTAGGCTTTGGTACAATAAAAAATGTGAACTTTGAATTTTGTGTCCAGAATATTTTTGTGATTAAATGTACATGTAGATCTGGTGACATGAGTATTTCTTCCACCATTTCTGGGAGCAATATTGACTGACAACTACTGACTGATAGGTATAGATTCTTTATGTGATTTGGAGTCATGAGAAAACCCAAGCACCTCTTCAGGGTTTCAAGAACTCATTTGACCCAAAGGATCCCTATTCTCTCTTGATGGAGGTCAGGAACCTAACAGAGGAAGGAAAGAGACTTCATTCACAATTACTGAACTTTTTGCCATTTTGGTTTTGGATGCACACATGGAATCTTTCTTTAGATCTATCAGGTGCTGAGAATCTAAGTCACACAGGGCCAAGAGGCTGATTCAGACACATCCTGATCCAAAGCAATTAAGCAAAGAGCCACAGGTGATGCTCATTCATTTCCATTTGAAAACTGTTTTGTTCAGGCTTCACAAAGGGGTGGCCTGAGGCAAAGACCTTCCTGACATTCAGGACAACAGAACAATAGGTAAGCAAAAGGTCCAAAGCAGGGTTTCTCCACTGAGACTTTCCTGGTCACACTGTCCCTGCTCTTCTGTAAAGTTAGATTGAGGGAACATTGTATGGTTAGAATTAATAGCACATTCGATTTGGGTTAGGAATCATTCTGCAGGATGAATAATGGTATCAGGAACCTGCAATATTTACAAGAATATATAGATGAAATATGAGTATGAAAACAAAAATCTACGTAAGATTTGAAGCCCAGAAGGACATTGGGCCCTTTAGTGGGTTACTTAGCTTTGAATTATGTTCTTCACAGATGTCTCAGATAAATCGATACACAATGGCATAATACCTTGTACCTTGGATGACTGAATGTCGAAGAGAACATCCAGTCAAAAAGGGAAAGTCAGTAGAATTAGGAAGATAGTTGCTAGGTTTAGAAACAACAGTGAGTATAGAATTTGCACCAAAAGTTCTTTAGCAATAGCTTTTCAATAAGAGAGTGAATGTAAATGTCAGGACATGTGAAGAGTCAGTTACAATGATGAACTGGGGAAAACATGTAGGTTAGCAGATATAAATAGAGACATTAAAAATCAGGCAAAGTATAAAGTGAGGGATAGAATTAGACATTTTCAACAGGCTTGAGGTTGAATACATAATCTTAGGAAGAAACAAATATATAGCGACCAATAGGAATTACATTTGAGGCAATTTGGCAACCTGGACATGGATGTTTTTAGTAATCCATGCTCACTTTTCATTAAGGCTTTGGTACAAACATAAGAGTGACCTTTGCTTTCTGTGTCCAGAGTATTACTGTGGTATAATGTATATGTAGATCAGGTGACATAGGTATTTCTTTCACCATTACTGGGAGCAATATTTTGAAGACATATAAATTCATATTGGGGGAACAAAGCGGTGTACTCTGTGTCAATGAATATAGAAATAATTCATGAATAGACCATACTGTGAATAAATAATAAAAATGATTCCAACATTAAATAATGAATTGATTTGATATCTGAAAATATACAGAAAATCTTTATTTGATATACATACATTCATTACAACCAGTTATACATCTAACAGTAATATGAGGGTTATGGTTTATCATGAAGAGTGTGTGAGTTTTGCTTCAAAAATGATTATGGAAATCGAAAATAATGTGTTTTGAAAGAAGTCTCATGAAAAGACCAGTCAAGAAACCTGGAGGAATATATGAGTTCTGAAGCAGGAGGTGATTGAAATTGAAACAAATGTCTATAAATTTGTGAACTTGTGGAAGAAATATATATGCTATGATGTGCATAAACTGAAGAAATATTAATATACCACTGTTTAATAAAAATGAACTGCAAAATACACATCATGTCCCATAGGAAACTGCATGCATTGATGTTAAACTGGGTATTACTGAAGAAATATTAGGATTTGTATGCACCATTCTCTCAAGTTAGTTTTCAGTACTAGGAAACAAATATGTATTTCAGGTGGATGTATATTTCTGAGAATAATCTTGTGAATAGTTGATCATAAATTCACATACATGAATATGAATGATTTTAAGGAATGTATAATAAGACTCATATATTTGATAATTAGAAAAATTTGGAGAGTGTATGTATACACACACACACACACACACACATATACATATATATACACACACACAGACACACACACAGAGAAATTAAAATCTAGCAATATATATGCCAATCGAAATTCATCATAAAATATATACCATCCACAGATGCAAAAATAATTATTTCACTAAAAATGTTTTTATGTATAATGGTGTTCTACTAGGAAGCTCACCCATAGGTTGAATTTTCAGTTCCAACAGCGTTTAGGAAGAGTGATCTCTTCTCATAACTTCTATTGGCCAAGTCACAAACCTCACTAAAACGTACGTGTGATAACAGGTAGGATTCTACATGTGCATATAAAAATACATGTGTTGAATAGGCTACAGAGAAAGGAGACAGGAATTTGTTGAGAGCCACATATGAAGGGGCCCCAGCAAACTTCCAGCTGGCAGCAAATTTCCAGCTGTTGGATGATTATTGGCTAACAGTGGCCCCAGCAACATCTAGCTCATTGGAGATTCTCATTGAACTGTTTCCCCGCCCTTTCAGACTGCAAGCTGATGATTGGCTCACAGCGGCCCCAGCAACATCTAGCTGATTTGCTCCTCTGTGGTGATGCTCATTGGACAGTTTCCCTGCCCTTTCAGACCACGGAGCTGCTCATTGGGGGACTTTTTTGGCTCCACCCACGCAACCCAACCAATCGGCCTCAAGAGCAGGAGAATTGTGGAAGGTGGAGAGGCTTGTGGGAGTGACAGAGACTTTATAAGGAAGCCAGTGGTGGCAGTTGGGCTCTGAGGGTTTTTCCTGAGGAGCTGTTTTGTATGGCGTGTGTTTTTCTAAAAATAAAGCTCATTTCTTTTGACAAGTGGCTCCTAACTCTTCCCAGCCAGACTGCAGCATTTCCTCGCTTGCACAGGGAACGACTGAGGGTAAGTGATAAGGTAAACTGCTCGCCCCTGAGGGCAGGGCAAGAGGATGGGTAGCCATTTTAAGATTTCTCTTTAGTTTTGCTTCACTTTTGTTTTAAGCTGCCTGTCCATTGAGATGATTGAGACGGAAGAAAAACCACTCACATATGAGGAAAAACTATTCACGTCTGAGGAACAGATAGGGAGAAAGTACGGACACACATGTCAGGAGGAAAGAAAGGCTATAATGACTTTTTGTTGTTCCCTTTTTATTTCAGTCTGTCTCTGTTTTGTTTGGAGTCATCTTGTTGGGTTTTATTATAGTAGAAATACGGGATCAGAAATTAGTAAAAAACAAACTGAAAGAGTGTTAAGTAAATTGTTAGAGGAAGGAGGTGTATCAGTAAAATCAAGAACAGTCAGGGCATACAGTGATAAAATACAAAAATGTACCCCATGGCCTTTTAAGGAGGAGTTGTTAAGTATATCATAATGGAACCATCATGGTGAAGATTTCAAAAGAGTAGAAAAGAACAGCCCAGGGACTCAGCCAGTTGGCACATTGCCATTGTGGACGTTCATATCTGCTTTGCTTAGTCCAAAGCATTCAGTTAAGACACAGATAGAGGAATAAAGCTTAGAGCAGAAAAAGCCATCAGGGGCAAAGTTACAAAAGGAGACTGCTACTAACATCTTTCTATCACCAGAGGGCATAAGTGTCCAACAACAGCACCACCTCTACAGGAAACTGTTACTAACACCTTTTTATCACCAGAGGATGTAAATGTCCAACTAACAAGGCCACCTCCATATGCTGGGAGGCCCCCAACCCCCGCAGTTGATAGTTCGGTTCCTGAGACAGGATCTCAAGTATTTACATGCCCGGTATTTTAGGTAGGAGGGCAGAGAATTCACCTTGCTTTAAATTTTAAAATAGTGAAGCAGCTAAAAGAGGCTGTAACAACCTATGGTCCTCAAGCACCCTTCATTGTAAGCTTGGTCCAATCTATTAACAACTTAAATGTGATGCCAGTAGATTGGGCTAATATGTGTAAAGCTGTGCTAAAGGGAGGACAATACCTGTTATGGAAGGTTGCCAATGAGAAATTTTGCAAGGAGACGGCTAGGCGAAATGCAGCAGCTGGTTATCCTCAGAGAAATCTAGATATGTTGTTAGGAAAGGGACCTAATGAGGATCAGCAGCAACAAATTCCATATGATCATGGTATATACGAATTAATTGCTGTAGAAGTGGTTAAGGCATGGAAGACTTCAAAAGGACTTGGAGGATTACAAGGTCAATTATCTAAGGTAATACAAGGAGCTAATGAATCTTATGCTGAATTTGTAGATAGGCTTATTAAAACAGCTACCAGAGTTTTTGGGAATACAGAACAAGCAATTCCATTAATAAAACAACTGGCTTATGACCAAGGGAATTGTTGGTGCAGAGATATCATTAGACCATGGAAACATGAAGATTTAAACACATATATTAAATTATGTAGAGACATTAATGAATAAGAGCAAGTCGTTGCAGCTACAGTAAAACAGGCTTTAGATGCCAGGCCAAGAACATGCTAGAATTGTGAAGAAAAGGACATTTTAAAAGGAATTGCCCCATAGGAATGGGGTTTAACAAAACTAGGAATCAAAGGAGTAGAATACCGTGTATTTGCCCACGATGCCATAGAGGAAGACATTGGGCTAATGAATGTCATTCTCAAACAAACATAGAAGGTACTTCATTATCAAAAAATGAACAAAGACTAGGTGTTTATCCACAATATTATGGAGAAAGGCATCGGGCTCCACTGCCAAAAAATGGAGAGGTGGGCCCAATGCTCTGGGTCCCAAAACCACAAATATACGGAGCACTGGAGGAACCCAGCAACCCCATCAGGATAGTGCACAGGACACATTTTTTATCAGATGCCTCGTCAGACAAACCAGAGGGAGTACAGGGTTGGACATCAGCGCCTCCGCCAGATCAGTACTAATTCCAGAGATGAGAGTTCAAATAATTCCCACAGGGCTGAAAGTACCTCTTCCCAAAGGAACAGTAGGCTTATTATTAGGATGCAGCTCTTCTACTCTAAAAGGACTTACGATAATTCCTTGGGTAATTGTTTCCGATTATGAAGGTGAAATAAAAATTATAGCCAGTTCTCCAAAGGATTTATCAGTAATTTCACCAGGAGATTGAATAGCACAGTTATTAATAATACTCAGCCTACATAATAAATTTTCTAGTCATTCTGTAGAAAGAGGTTCCATGGGATTAGACTACACAGGTGAAGATTGGGCTATGCTTTCTTTAAATTTAGATTCTCGCCCCATGCTAAAACTAAATATTCAAGGACATGAATTTAATGGGCTACTGGATACAGGTGCAAACTCTAGCATCATCTCTCATCAAGAATGGCCAAAACATTGGCCATTACAACAAGCCACTCAAATGCTTTGAGGCCTAGGAGTGGCGACTAATCCCCTTAAACGTGCAATTGTATTCGATTGGAAGGATCCTGAAGGATGTGAAGGAACTATACAGCCATATGTATTGGATCATCTTCCCGTTAATTAATGGGGATGAGATGTCCTTGATCAATTAGGTTTGACATTAACAAATAAGGTCAACCAAAATGCACCCACTACTATGGCTAGACAAGGTTTTAGGAAAAGAAAAATATTAGAAAAACAAGAAGAAGGTATAGGAGCACCAACACAAATAGATCAAGGAACAGACAAAAATGTGTTGGATTTTCAGAAAGGGCCACTGAGACAATAAAAATTACTTGGAAATCAGAAAGACCAGTATGGGTTCCTCAATGGCCCCTGACTAAAGAAAAGATACAAGCAGCCCATGACCTGATCAAACAACAATTAGCGGAAGGACATATACAACCTTCTGTATCTCCCCATAATACTCCCATTTTTGTCACCAAAAAGAAATCTGGTAAATGGAGATTATTGCAAGATTTAAGAACCATTAATAATGAGATGGTTATTACGGGACCTGCTCAATCAGGGATTCCTCAATTGTCTGCTTTGCCAAGAACTTGGTATGTTTTAGTTATACATATTAAAGATTTTTTTTTTTCATTTCCAATTCATCCTGAGGATAGTCCACGTTTTGCATTTACTATCCCTGCACTGAATCATGAAGCTCCTTATCAGAGGTAAGAGTGGAAACTACTCCCTCAAGGGATGGCTAAAAGCCCAACTACATGTCAAATTTATGTTAACAAAGTAATCCTGCCATTTAGAAATCAAAATCCTTAACAACAAATATTTCACTATATGAATGATGTATCATTTGCACACAAAGCTAAAAACACATTGCTAGAATGTTATGTCACACTTACAAACTGATTAAAAAAATTATAATCTAGAGATAGCAATAGATAAAGTATAATTAAAATTTCCAATAAATTATTTAGGAGTTCTATTATCCTCAACCATGGTCAGTCCACCAAAAATTCAAATAGGAGTAGATCAACTCCAATCAACTAATAACTTTCAAAGTTATTAGGAGACATAAATTGGATAAGGCCTTAACTAATTATACCAACAGGAGAGTTGGGACCTTTATTTGATATCCTAAAAGGTCTATTAGATCCAAATTCACCCAGAATGTTAACACCTGAAGCAAGAAAGGCATTAAAAATCATTGAAACATAAATGGGAAATATGCATTTGGATAGAGTTGATATAATTTTGCCTTTATTATTTATTGTACTACCAACAAAAAAAGTATTTCTATAGGAGTATTTTGGCATGAAGGTCCATTATTATGGATTCATTTATCTTATTCTTCTCACACTATTATTACTAGGTATCCTGAGACTGAGGGACAATTAATACTCATAGGACTAAAAGCAGCAAAGTGAGTGTGTGGAATTTCACCCAATAAAATTATTACTCCATATTCTTTGAATCAAATTGATAAATTAGCTAATGAGTTAAATACTTGTGCAGTAATCATGTGTAAATCAAATGTTTCATTTGATAACCACTTACCATCTAATCTTTTATTATCTTTTTGGTCATCGCATCCTGTAATTTTTCCAAAAATGACAAGAAAACAAGTATCATGAATGCTCCAAGTATATTCACTGATGAGACAAATCATGGCACAGCAGCAATAGTTACACCTGATCAAACTTTTACATTTTTACTACCCAAACAATCAGCTCAAAAGGTAGAGCTTAATGCAGTATTACAAGCTTTTGTGATGTTTAAAGATTCTGTATTTAATTTATTTTCCCTTAGTCAGTATATAGTTAATGCTATAGTATCCCTTGAAGATGCTGGTAGTATTTCCCCTTCCGCTACTGTTTTCTCTTTGCTTTCCAGTATACAATGTCTAATCTGGGACAGAAAAGATTCATTCTTTATAGGACATATCAGGGCACATACAGGATTGCCTGGAGCCCTTAGTTTTGGCAATGATTTAGCAGATTAAACTACACATGACTTACATACATATTTTCTCTACACTAGAAGAAGCTACAAATTTTCATAAAAAGTTTCATGTCAATGCTAATACTTTACAAAAGTGTTTTAAAATAACTAAGAAAAAAGATAGAAAAATAATAAAACAATGTCAAAATTGTGTGACCTTTTTACCACAAGTTAATCTTGGAGTCAATCCTAGAGGATTGATACCTAACCATATTTGGCAGATGAATGTCACACACTTGCCAGAATTTGGAAAATTAAAATATTTGCATGTTACAGTTGATACTTCTTCTAGATTTTTGATGGGCTCCCTTCATGCGGGGGAAAAAACTAAAGATGTTATAGCTCATTACTTAGAAAATTTGCCACTTTGGACATTCCAAAACAGTTAAAAACAGATAATGCCCCTGATTATACTCCTACCTCTTTTAAACAATTTTTCTCATCATTTGGCATTACTCATATAACAGGAATCCCATACAATCCACAGGGACAATGCATAGTGAAAGAGCACATGAAACTATTAAAATGTACTTATTAAAGCAAAAAGACGCAATTGGGAAGGGGTATGAATTCCCCAAAGATAAACTTAAAATAACCCTTTTTACTCTAAACTTTTTAAATTTGGATTCATCAGGACTTAGTGCTGCGGAAAAGCATATGTGTCCAAAAAATGTGCATAAGTTCAAGGTACTTTGGAAGGATATTCTAACAGGACAACAGAAATGTCCTGACCCAATTATTGTCTGGACTCGGGGGTCTTTTTCTGTGTTTCTACAGGGAGAACAGCAGCCGATTTAAATAACAGAGAGATTAACTAAGGTCCTGACCCAGAGATTGCCTGAAGTCGGGAGTCTCTTTATGTGTTTCCACAGGGAGAACAGCAGCCAAATTGGATTCCAGAGAGATTAACTAAAGTACTGACCCAGTGATTGTCTGGAGTCAGGGGTCTGTTTGTGTGTTTCCACAGGAAGAACAACAGCCGATTTGGATTTCAGAGAGATTAACTAAAGCGATTTCTATAGACCAAAATAAGATGATTTGGCTCAAATCCATAACAGCTGATATCCAAAACTCCAGTTTCACTATCCTTACATCTGTGACAGAACAGGGATGCTTTTTACAATATCTATTTTATTATTGCCCTTTCCCGTATCATGAATTTTTATTTGTTTTTTTGAGCACATTGAGACCTAGGTTAATGTTTTGCTGATCAGTTCTATATTTTGACTATAGAGTTTTTAAACATTGCACTGGTGATTTCACCTGTGAAATGTTATAAGGCCTTTACTATTATGTTATGTGTTGTATGTATTATATTATGTGTGCACACTTGTGTTTTGTGTTATATGTTTGAATGTACGTATGTCCATATATCATATATGATGAGTGCTCATAAAAAAATGTATGCAAATATTTTTTTATTCACGTGATCTAAATGGTTTAATTTAAATTTGGTAAACAACTGTTGAGCATTGTTTTAATATGTGAACAAAAAAGGAATTTAACAGACCTGTTTGTTTACTTCATCTTTTCATTTCATTATATTTAATAATTCTCTTCAAAATAATGTAAATTTTTAAGAAAATTATTTTCTTTTAGTGCCTTCTGGAATGTTAAATAATTTTCCTTTACCCATTATTGCCAGAATTTCTATCTTCATACCAGTGCCGTTGAAGTCAAAGATAAAACCAATCTACAGCTTCTGCAATAGCCATCCCTGAAATTCTTGCAGAACTTGTCAGGACTATGTATCACTTTTATGCATTGTGAACTCTCTCTTGGTGAAGCCACTTGTGGTAGTGTTGGGGTATATATGCTGACGCTATCAGCAGTGGTACAATTTTTCCAAAAGTAGCCATCAATTGGCTTGGTGTGTCTTCCTTATTCTCACTTGATAGAGGTCAGAAACCTTACAGAGGAAGGGGAAAGACTTCATCCACAATGACTGCTCTTTTAGCCATTTTGGTTTTGGATGCACACATGATATCTTTCTTTAGATCCATCCATCTAAGAATCTAAGCAACAGCCTCACACAGGGCCAAGAGGCTGATTCAGACACATCCCTTTCCAAAGCAATTAAGCAAAGAGCCACAGGTGATGCCCATTCATTTGCATTTGAAAACTGTTTTCTTCAGGTTTCACAAAGGGGTGGCATGTGGGAAAGACCTTCCTGACATTCAGGGCAACAGAACAATTGTTAAGCAAAAGGCCCAAACAGGGTTTCTCCACTGAGACATTAGTAGTCACACTGATATCTGAGTTTTCTGAAATACTCGCCATTCCCTTCAGCTATCCACTACATGGCCATGTCACAGAGCTTGGAGGTGGCACATATCTTGGATACAAAACCATGAGCCTCTTCTGGAGAGTGGCCAGATTTCAGGAAGAAAACAGGAACTTAGGAAGATAGCAGGTGTTGCCCATCAATAAGGCAAGCTGCATTCCATTTATAAATTGGGCAGGATGAATGCTGGGAAGCTTTCTACTAGTCAGGACACATACATTGATGCATTCTCTTTTCTAATATCTACAACCACGGACACAGTGGGGTACACAGACACAGAAACACTCGCATTGTCAAACGACTTACTAGAAACAGTTCACTCCAAACAAAACAAACCGCATTTCCTACCTATTCTCAGAACATGAGACAAAACCACAAACCCTCACCCACACCAACAAAGCCCCCTTCTTCCCCCAAGTAGGTCTGTGAATATCTGGAGTGTTCTCTGACTGTGGGGCATTCTAGGTTGCCCCGAAATGGCCTGTCCTGTCTCAGATCTGGTGTCCTTAACCAACTCTCTGAAGTTGTCAGGAGCCAGCGGTGAGTCACTACCTTCTTTCTCAGGAAAGGCCCCTCTTCAGAGCTTTCCTTCCATTTGGCCATGCAAACAGGATGGTCCAAAGTAGGTACCAAGAAAGACTGACTCTGTTATCTAGAATTCCAAAAATTGATACCACTGGGACTGGGACATGGACTGGCACTGTTTGACTGGCTTTTTGTATCCCAAGATCAGAGAGTTTCTTCCCCAAGGAAGTGAGGTGAGGTTACTTCCATGAGGAACTGAATGAGTTCACTGCCTTGGCAACCACTTTGTACTAAGAGTTGCTTCCAAGGGTCCCATGAGATGGATGCTGTCCCTGCTTCCTGTGACACTTTCACAAGTTAGAATGGTATATCAACCATAGGCACCCAGGAACAGCTCTCCACACAGGTCTCATTTGGTCCATCTTCTCTACATTAACAATAGAAAGGCTGATTCAGATACAACCCTTCATCCTGACCAGGTTGTTTGCCATGGAAGATGAATTTTGCTGTCTCAGGTTTTTCAGAGGTGCCTATATCTTCTTCAGTGATAATTTCTGCATGGAGCTTTGAGGTTCTCTGCAGGTGGAAGATCCCCAGCATTCCTGTATTGTAAGACGAACTCTGTCCCTGCTCTTCTGTAAAGTTAGATTGAGGTAACAGTGTATGGTTAGGGTTAATAACAGGTTTGATTTGGGTTAGGAATCGTTCTGCTAAATGAATAATGGTATTGGGAACCTGTGATGTGTATAAGAATACATAGGTGAAATATATGTATGAAAACAGAAATCTAAGTAACATTTGAAGCCCAGAAGGGCATTGGGCCCTTGATTGGGATACTTAGGTTTGAATAAATCGATATACAATGGCATAGGACCTTGTACCTTGGAAAATTGAATGTAGAAGAGAACATCCAGTCCAAAAGGATAGTCGGTAGTGAAAGGTTATTAAAATAGTTAATTGTCACTTCCTGTTTTTCTGTATGCTTAACAAAACACTGTTGAAATCTTGAGAACTGTTTGCTAATCTTGTTCCCAGAATGTACTGTCCCCAACTGCCAAACTGTAGAATATGCTTCCTCACCAGGTTGCATGTAAACCGCCCACTCGCCCTTACCCATCAGTATACTTCCTCCCTGCCCTCTCAAGGAAAGTAAATAATCCCTGCTTAAACTGTTGTCAGGGCTCTCTGCTCTATTCAAGTGAGCTCTGAGCCCCAGCATGCTGGACCCCAAATAAACCCTTTGCTGTTGCATGAGACAGTCTCTTGGTGGTCTCTTCCTCTGACACTCGCCGGACCTTTACATATTGACGTTCCACCGAGTTCCGTCACTGGCGGACGAGAGACCCCAAAGGGCTCCTCTCGGAGCAAGTAAGGCACCTCTTTCTTGTTTCCGGATTCATGTTAGGGCTTGGCAATATCGCTTGCGATGAAGAGCCTGAGTTCTCTCCGACTTTGGCTGAGAGACCTCTCACAGAGACACAGGGCACCTCCCTGGGGGACGCCGCAGAGGACTCAGGAAATCAAGGAACAATTGTCTCCTCGATTCAGTGATATTTTTTTTTCGGATTCGGTATTGCCATCCCATCGGGTTTTGCTGTCTACTGATTCCTGGTCTCAGTGATGTACGTCCATTGCCTGTCTTTATGATCTTGTTATATCTGTGTCGTGTGTCGTTGCATTTAGTTTGTGTATCGTTCATCATGGGACAGAGCACTTCAATGCCTCTGTCCCTGACCCTTAATCACTGGACCAAAGTTCGCTTAAGAGCTCAGAATCTTTCTTTTTCAGTAAAACTCCGGACCGGCCAGAATCTCTGAGCCTCATAATGTCCCACCTTTGGAGTCGGATGGCCACTAGTAAGATCTTTCTACTTCCCACTAATTTAAAAAATCAGAGATATTGTCTTTCAACTGGGCCCACATAGCCATCCAGATCAACAGCCATATACCTTAAATTGGTAGGACCTCTGCAAATCTCCTCCTCCATGGGTGAAGCCTTTCCTTGCCCCTTCCCCTACTCCTATTGCTTCCCCCACGATCTCTCAAACCCTCTGCTCATCCTCCTACTCCACCCTCTGTTCTCCCTGAGTCACAAGATTTGACTCTACTGGACTCTCCTCCCCCTCCTTATCCCCTCTCCTCTTCCCCCAACAACCAACACACTCTAAGTGATTCCCTTGCAGCTGACTCAGCCTCTTCACCATTGGAGGAAGCTAAGCTGGCCCAGGGCCCTCCAGATAACTCCCCCGTGGCACACACAGACCTCCTCCCCTGGAGGAAGATGGCCTGGATAAAGGAACTCGCTGGCTGTGAATCATTGAAAACCCTGTAATTCCCGTGATGCTCCCCCTATGTCCCTACGGGCCAATGATTGACGACAACAATGGGGGAAAATTGCAAGCCTACCAGTATTGGCCTTTCTCCTCTTCAGACCTATATAACTGAAAAAATAACAATCCCCCTTTTTCCGAGGACCCTACCCGCCTCAAAGGTCTGGTTGAATCATTGATGTTTTTATACCCGCCTGCTTGGAATGACTGTCAACAACTTTTAGGGACTCTCTTCATGACAGAGGAACAAAAGAGAATCCTCCTGGAAGCTAGAAAAAATGTCCTCGGACCAGATGGGAGACCGACACATCTTCCCAACATAATCAAAGCCAGCTTTCCTTGAAGCGACCAAACTGGATCCTCAACACATTTGAAGGTAAGAAAGCATCTGTCCACTTTTCGCTGGGTTCCAAATAATTTGGCCAAGGTAAGAGAGATTATTCAAGGGCCTAATGAATCTCCCTCTATGTTTCTAGAGAGAATTATGGAGGCATATAGAAGATATACACCTTTCAATCCTCAGGCAGAGGATCAAAAAGCATCTGTCACAATGGCCTTTATTGGGCAAGCTGCCCTAAATATTAAAAGAAAGTTACAATACTTAGATGGATTACAAGATATGATTTTGGGAGATTTAGTCAGAGAAGCCGAGAAAGTATACTATAAGAGAGAAACTGAGGAAGAGAAGGGAGCAAAGGGAGGATAAAAGAAACAAAAGACAGACTACGGCGTTGACTAAGGTCCTGGTCAGAACACCAAAAGGGCCAGAAATTAAGAAATAGGGAGACAGAAAGAGATACCTGGTCCCATGCCCGAGGCCATCCCTGGCCTCAAATCAATGTGCCTATTCTAAAGAAAAAGGACACTGGGCCCACGAGTGCCCTAGAAAGAGACAGCCATGCCAGCCAGCCATTCTGACTCTGGAGGATGACTACAAAAGTTGGGGCTCAGATACCCTCCCTGAGTTCGGAGTAACTTTTGAAGTGAAGGGGACCCCAGTAAACTTTGAAGTGGATACAGGGGCAATATACTCAGCCCATAAGGCTCCATTGGGCCCTCTATCAAATAAAAGGTCTACTGGCTGCACCATGTCAGTCACAAGGCATTTGGAAGCCAATGGAAGATCCACATGGCCCACCACAGATGTTTTATCACACACTTTCATAACACTGCTCTAGTCCCACTACTCACCAGGCTCCAACTTACTGGCATCTCTGTTCTACACCATTTTCTTGAAACCCAGTCAATCAAGGCACTGTCTGGTATACTCATGATCATCAAGAGGACATCCCAAGGTTCTCCAGTTTTAGCTGGTCATGGGAATTTCAAAAATTTTATGATAATTTTCCAGCAATATTTCACGGATGAAGTTGGAGGCACTGTGGGTTTCAATTCATTCAGGAACAATTAAATGCTGAGGAAGCTAATTTCAGTAAACTCTGGAGCACTCTCACAGGCAAGGCTTCCCAAAAAGTGCCCAAAAAGTAACATGAAACCAGGCCCATTGAGGTCTACAAAGCGAGGTCCATGTGTGTTTTCAATCTCAATTATGGCTGCCAAGTTTTTCAGAATTAAATCATGTGATATCTTGGCTGAGATTCCCAGTGTTCTTTGGAAAGCCAACCTGGGCCTAGACCTCGGGTTCCAAGGTTACCTTTCATGCCTGGCCTCCTAAAATCCCATCACAATTCATGGCAATACTTCTCTGAGTTCAGTTCCAGATCTCAGTCTGTAAGGGGAATTACACCAGAGTTCAAGCCCAGATGGACCCAGTCAACTCTTCCGTGACACAAATGAATACAATTAAAACCAAAATACTCCCACACGTCCCTCATCTTCTTCCATATAAACACTCATCATAAACTCTGCCTGAAGGTTTCCATGAGGGGCACAGCCCAAGACAGTGTCCAAAATAAGCATCCTCATTTGCATACCTTCAGGGTGGCCTGGACACCATTACTGTGAACCAGGAGTAAACAAATAGGCTTGCCGTTAATAAAATTCCAATTCTCCAATTTGAGGCCTACTGACTTAGAGGTTAGATTCTTTATGTGAATTGGAGTCATGAGAAAACCCAAGCACCTATGGGCTAGCCTCTGCAGGTTGTGAAGAACTCATTTGACACAAAGGATCTCTATTCTCACTTGATGGAGGTCAGGAACCTTACAGAGAAAGGCGAGAGGCTTCATTCCAATGACTGCTCTTTTGGCCATTTTGGTTTTGGATTCACACATGGGATCTTTCTTTAGATACATCAGGTGCTGAGAATCTAAGCCACAGCCGCACACATGGCCAAGGGGCTGATTCAGACACATCCCTTTCCAAAGCAATTAAGAAAAGAGCCAAAGGTGATTCCCTTCATTTCCATTTGAAAACTGTTTTCTCCAGGCTTCACAAAGGTGTGGCCTGAGTCAAAGACCTTCCTGACATTCAGTGCAACAGAACAATAAGTAAGCAAAAGGCAAAAAGCAGGGTTACTCCACTGAGACTTTCCTGGTCACCCTGATATCTGAGTTTTCTGAGATGCTCGCCATTCTCTTCAGCTCTCCAGTACATGGCCATGTCACAGAGCTTGGAGGTGGTACATATCTTGGACACAAAACCATGAGCCTATTCTGGAGAGTGGCCAGAATTCAGGAACAAAACACCAACTTAGGAAGATAGCAGGTGTTGCCCATCGATAAGACAAGCTGCAGTCCATTCACAAATAGGGCAGGATAAATTTTGGGAAGATTTATACTAGACAGGACACATCCATTAATGCATTCTCTTTTCTAATGTCAACAACAATGGACACAGACATAGAAAGACTCGGCTTGTCAAAAACTTAGTAGAAACAATCCAATCCAACCAAACAAACCACCTTTCCTACCTATTCTCAGAACATGAGACAAAACCACAAACACACACCAACTCCCACAAAGGCACATCCTTTCCCCAAGTAGGTCTGTGACTATCCGGGGTGTCCTCTGAATGGTGGGCCATACTATGATTCCCGAAATTGGCCTGTCCTCTCTCAGATCTGGTTTTCTTGGCCAACTCTGTGAAGTTGTCAGGAAAAAGTGGTGAGGCATTACCTGCTTTCTCAAGAAAAGTCCCTCTCCAGAGCTCTCCTGGCATTTGCCTTCCTCACATCAGTAGGTACCAAGAAAGACTGACTCTGTCCTTGGAAACAAAACAATGAGCCCACTGGGACTGGGACTGGGACTACTTTTGGCTGCCTGGCTTCTTTGATACCAAGATCAGAGAGTTCCATCACCAAGGAAATGAGGTATGTCACTTTCTTGGAACTGAATGAGGTCACTGCCTTGGAAACCACTTTGTCCTAACCGTTGCTTCCAAGGCTACCATGAGATGGAGTTTGCCCCTACTTTCTGTGACACTTTCACAAGTTAGAATGGTATATCAACTATAGGCACCCGGGAACAGCTCTCCACACAGGCCTGGTCAGGTCAGTCTTCTCTACAATAAGAAGAGAGAGGCTGATTCAGACACATCCCGTCATCCTGACCAGGTTGCTCGCCATGGAAGATGAATTTTGCTCTCTCAGGACCTTCATACCTGCCTACAACTTCTCCAGGTATCATTTCTGAATGGACCTTTGAGGTTCTCAGCAGGTGGAAGGTCCCCTGCTTTCCTGTATTGTAAGAACCACTCTGTCCCTGCTCTTCTGTAAAATGAGATTGAAGTAACAGTGAATGTTTAGGGTTAATAACTGGTTTGATTTTTGTTAGGAATCATTCTGTGTGATGAATAATGGTATTGGGAACCTACGATATTTACAAGAATATAGAGGTGAAATAGAAGTATGAAAACAGAAATCTAGGTATGATTTGAAGCCCAGAAGGTCATTGGGCCCTTGATTGGGATAGTTAGCTTTGAATTATGTTCTGCACAGTTGTCTAAGTTAAATCGATATACAATGGCATAGGACCTTGTACCTTGGATGACTGAATGTAGAAGAGAATATCTAGTCAAAAAGGGATAGTAGGTAGGATTAGGAAGATATTTGGTAGGTTTAGGAAGAAGAGTGAGTATAGGATTTGGACCAAAAGTTCTTTAGTAATAGGGTTTTAGTTAGAGAGTGAATGTAAATGTCAGCACATATGACGAGTCAGTCACTATGATGAGCTGTGGAAAATATGTAGAAAAGCAGATATCAATAGTGACATTACGAAATCAGGCAAAGTATATAGTGAGTGATAGGATTAGACATTTTCAACAGGGTTGAGTGTGAATACATAATCCTTGCAAGAAACAAATATGTAGTCACCAATAGGATTGACATTTGAGAGCATTAGGCAACCTGGACATGGATGTTTTTAGTAATTCATGTTCACATTACATTTAGGCTTTGGTACAATCATAGTGTGACCTTTACATTTTTGTCCAGATTATTACTGTGATAAAATGTATATGTAGATCAGGTGATATGAGTATTTCTACCACCATTTCTGGGAGCAATATATTGAAGACATAAAATTCGTATTGGGGGTACAAAGAGGTGTACCCTGTGTCTATGAATATGGAGATAAAGCATGAATAGACCATACTTATATTGATATACAATCATTCATTACAACCAGTTATACATCTAATGATAATATTAGTTTTTTGGTTTATCATGAAGAGTTTGTGAGTTTTGCTACAAAAGTGATTATGGAAATTGAAAATAATGTGTTTGGAAAGAATTCTCATGAAAAGACCTGTCAAGAAACCCTGACAATACATGCGTTCTGAAGCAGGAAGTGATTAAATTTGAAACAAATGCCTATCAATTTGTGAATTGTGGATGAAATTCATATCCTATGATGTGCAAAAACTGAAGAAATAATATTGTACCAGTGTTGAATAAAAATGAACGTCCAATTACATATCATGTCCCATAGGAATCTACTTGCATTGATGTTAGACGGGGTCAGTTACTGTAGAATTATTAGTATTTGTATGCACCAGTCACTGAAGTTAGTTTTCCGTACTAGGAAACAAATATGTATTTCAGGTGGATGAATATTTCTGGGAATAATCTTGTATAAATTTCATTATAAATCCACATACATGAACATGAATGAATTTAGAGAGTGTATATAGGACACATATATTTTATATTTTGAAAAATCTGTGGAGTGTGCATATATATATATATATATATATATATATATATATATATATATATATATATATATATATAGACACACACGCACAAAGAGAGACATTAAAAAGTAGCAATATATATTCCAATCCAAATTCATCATTAAATATATATCATTCACAGATGCAAAAATATTTATTTTACTGAACATAAGTTTATGTATAATGTTGTTCAAATAGGAAGCTACCCTATATGTTGAATTTTAGTTCCAACAGCGTTTAAGAGGAGTGATCTCTTCTCACAATTTTTAACTTCCAAGTCAGCCACCTCACAAAAATGTACGTGTGATACCTGTTAGGATTCTATATGTGCATATAAATATACATGTGTGAATTGGCTACAGAGAAAGGAAAAAAAATAAATCACATATTTCTTAACTTTAAAAACACATGGAAAATTATTTCAATTAAAAATTGAATAGATTTATAACTCCTACCTTATATAATGCAAAAGGCAAGTCCAACTATACAACATGCCTCCTCTGAACTGCTTGTATTTCTATTCTGTTTGGGTTTTTTTCTCCATTATATTAGGAAGAGTATTCTGAGTCTAGTAGGTGTGTGTTAGTGTCAGGGATTCAGTATTTCAAAAGGAAAATTGGAAAAGTAATCCAATGTGTATGCAAATATGTGCTGCAAAAATATCCTAGCACTCTAATCCAGAACAATGCCTTCACATTACCTTCTCCCCAAGTAAGCCACAATTAGAGGAGAAGAGTTAGAAAATCAGTGAATGTATATCTGGAATGGAAAATGCTCTGGAGTTCACAACCTTGGAGGTGGTAGAGGAGTTTCCAAAAGTAAGGGACAGGGTAAACACTCCACTAACATGGACCTATGCTGGCCTTCAAACTTTTTGAGAAACTGCCTCTGAGGTTGGGTACTTGAAATATATGTTGTTGTCAGGATATTTGGCTTCTTTTGTAGTGAGACCATCAAAGCTTGGACTGCATCCCTGTGCCCTGGAGGACATGGTTTCTTATTTTCCAATGAACATGAGGCAGCTGTGCTGAATTCTCTCTTTATAGGTAAACTGTGTCCACTGGGGACTAAGTGTCTCCCCGTGTGAACTTTGAAGCCATTTGGTCCTCCTCCACTTTTTGTGGTGTTTTTTGCAGCTGCACTGGGAGTTTGGTATTTGCCTTACAAAATACAAGGAGCTCAACTGGGACACAGTACTTGAGGGAGTTCTGTCACGTGTGGTGGGTCATGGTCTGCAGGAGAATGCACCAACCATGCTTCTATCCATCATAGCTTGCCCCATTGCCCCCTTGTCCATATCAACCTGATTCTGAACATTGGCCTGAATCCTCATCATATAACAAGATGTCTTCACATATAAGG
This sequence comes from Callospermophilus lateralis, assembly GCF_048772815.1. Taxonomy (NCBI): domain Eukaryota; kingdom Metazoa; phylum Chordata; class Mammalia; order Rodentia; family Sciuridae; genus Callospermophilus; species Callospermophilus lateralis. Next base: position 23,331 of record NW_027512697.1, read on the forward strand.
GTCTGCTTGCTGCATCATGTAAGTCAAGAGCCATTTGGAATCCAATGGTAGATCCTCATGGCCCTACCACTGATGTTTTATCACACAACTGCCCACCACTGCTGTAGACCCACTGGTCAGCAGGCTCCAACTTACTGCCATCTCTGTTCTACACCGTTTTCTTGTAACTCAGTCAATAAAGGCACTGTTTGCTATACTCATGATCAGCAACAGGACATCCAAAGGTTCTACAGTGCCACCTGGTCACGGGAATTTCAAAAATTTCATGGTATTTATCTAGCCATTTTTCAAGCATGAAGTTGGAGGCACTGTGGTTTTCAATTCATTCAGTAACCATTAAAAGTTGAGGAAGCTCATTTCAATGAAAGCTCTGGAGAAATCTCAGAGCCAAGGCTTCCCAAAGAGTGGCTAAAATGTCACAGGAAGCCAGGCCCATTGAGGTCTACAATGTGAGGACCATGTGTGTTTTGACTCTCAACTATGGCTGCCTTGTCTTTAAGAATAAAATCATGTGATATCCCGGCTGAGATTCCCAGTGCTCTGTGGAAATCCACCCTGGGCCTAGATCTCAGTTTTCAAGGGTGACTCTCATGCGTGGCCTCCTAAAATCCCAACATATTTCATGGCAATACTTCTCTGAGGTGAGTTCCACAACTCAGTCTCTAAAGGGAATCACACCAGAGTTCAAGCCCTGGTGGACCCAGTCATTTCTTCCAACCGCTACACAAATGACCAAAATTAAAACCAAAACACTCCCACATGGCCCTAATCTTCTTCCATATAGTCAATTATCTTCACCTCTGACTGGAGTTTTCCATTTGGGGCGCAGCCTAAGACAATGTCCAAATTAAGCTCGCTTGCCCCTTATTGGCCTGAAGTCAGGGTGGCCTGGACATCCTTCCTGTAAACCAGAAGTGATCAAATAAGCCTGCCATTAATACTGCTCTGTTTCTCCCATTTGAGGACTACTAATTTCAGGAATAGATTTTTTATGTGATTTGGAGTCATGCGAAAACCCAAGCACCTCTGCAGGGCTTTGAAGAACTCATTTGACCCAAAGAAAACCTATTCTCACTTGATGGAGGTCAGGAACCTCACAGAGGAAGGGGAGAGACTTCATCCACAATGACTGACTTTTTGCTATTATGGTTTTGGATGCACACATGAGATCATTCTATAGATCCATCAGGTGGTGAGAATCTATGCCACAGCCACACACAGGGCCAAGAGGCTAATTCAGACACATCCCTTTCCAAAGCAATTAAGCGAAGAGCCACAGTTGATGCCCATTCATTTCCATTTGAATATAGGATTTGGAAAGAAAACAGTTTTCTTCAGGCTTCACAAAGAGGTGGCCTGAGGCAAAGACCTTCCTGACATTCAGTGCAACACAACAATAAGTAAGCAAAAGGCCCCAAGCAGGGTTTCTCTACTGAGACTTTCCTGATCACCATGATATCCAAGTTTTCTGAGATGCTCGCCATTCTCTTCAGCTCTCCAGTACATGGCCATGTCACAGAGCTTGGAGGTGGTACATATCTTGGACACAAAACCATGAGCCTATTCTGGAGAGTGGCCAGAATTCAGGAAGAAAACTTCAACTTAGGAAGATAGCAGGTGTTGCCCATCGATAAGACAAGCTGCAGTCCATTCATAAATTGGCCAGAAATAATTAGGGGAAGATTTATACTAGACAGGACACATCCATTAATGCATTCTCTTTTCTAATGTCTATAACAACGGACATACTGGGATACACAGACAAAGAAACACTCACCTTGTCAAACAACATACTAGAAACTGTCCACTCCAAACCAAACAAACCGCCTTTCCAACCTATTCTCAGAACATGAGACAAAACCACAAATCCACACCCACTCCCACAATGGCACCTCCTTCCCGCAAGTAGGTCTGTGACTATCTGGAGTGTCCTCTGAATGGTGGGCCATACTATGATGCCCTGAAATGGCCTGTCCTCTCTCACATCTGGTTTCCTTGGCCAACTCTGTGAAGTTGTCAGGAAAAAGTGGTGAGCCACTGCCTGCTTTCTCAGGAAAGGTCCCACTTCAGAGCTTTCCTGGCTTTTGGCCATCCTCAAATCAGTAGTTACCAAGAAAGACTCTCACTGTCCTTGGTAAATCCTAACAAGTGAGCCCACTGGGACTGGGACTGGGACTGCCCCTCGGTGCCTGGCTTCTTGGATACCAAGTTCAGAGAGTTCCATCACCAAGAAAATGAGGTTTGCCACTTTCTTTGGAACTGAATGAGGTCACTGCCTTGGCAACAACTTTGTCCTAACAGTTGCTTCCAAGGGTCCAATGAGATGGAGTCTGCCCCTACTTCCTGTGACAATTTCACAAGTTAGAATGGTATATCAACCATTGGCACCCGGGAACAGCTCTCCACACAGGCCTGGTTCGGTCCATTTTCTCTAAAATAAGAATAGAGAGGCTGATTCAGACACATCCCTCATCCATACCAGGTTGTTTGCCATGGAAGATGAATTTTGCTCTCTCAGGTCCTACATACATACCTACAACTTCTCCAGGTATCATTTCTGCATGGACATTTGAGGTTCTCAGCAGGTGGAAAGTCCACTACTTTCCTGTATTGTAAGAACCACTCTGTCCCTGCTCTTCTGTAAAATGAGATTGAGGGAACAGTGTATGTTTAGCGATAGTAACAGGTTCATTTTGGGTTAGTAATCATTTCCTGCAATATTTACAAGTATACAGAGGTGAAATTTAAGTATGAAAACAGAAATCTCGGTATGATTTGAATCCCAGAAGGGCATTGGGCCCTTGATTGGGATACTTAGATTTGAATTATGTTCTGCAAAGATGTCTCAGATAACACGATATACAATGGCATAGAACCTTTTACCTTGGATGATTGAATGTAGAAGAGAACATCCAATCAAAAAGGGACAGTCAGTAGGATTAGGAAGATATTCCGTAGGTTTAAAAAGAAGAGTGAATATAGGATTTGGAACAAAAGGTCTTTAGCAATAGGGTTTCGGTTAGAGAGTGAATGTAAATGTCAGGACATATGAAGAGTCACTCAGTATGATGAACTGGGGAAAATATGTAGCAACGCAGATATCAATAGAGGCATTACAAAATCAGGCAAAGTATAAAGTGAGTGACTGGATTAGACACTTTCAACAGGGTTGAGTTTGAATACGTAATCTTAGGAAGAAACAAATATGTAGTCACCAATTGAATTGACATTTGAGAGCAAAAGGCAACCTATACATGGATGTTTTTAGTAATCCATGTTCACTTTCCATTTAGGCTTTGATACAGTCATAAGTGTGACCTTTACATTTTTTTCCAGAATATTTCTGTGATAAAATGTATATGTAGATCAGGTGACATGAGTATTTCTTCCACCATTTCTCTGAGCAATATATTAAAGATGTAAAATTAGTATTAGGGGTACAAAGAGGTATACCCTGTGTCTATAAATATAGAGATAAAGCATGAATAGACCATACTGTGAATAAATAATAAAACTTGTTCCAACTTTAAGTAATGGATTGAGCTGATATCTGAATATGTACAGGAAATCTTATATTGATATACAATCATTCATTCCAACCAGTAATACATCTAATGGTAATATTAGTGTTATGTTGTATCATGAAGAATGTGTGAGTTTTGCTTCAAAAGTGTTTTTGGAAATCGAAAATAATGTGTTTTGAAAAAAGTCTCATAAAAAAAACAGTCAAGAAACCTGGAGGAATACATGTGTTCTGACGCAGGAAGCGATTAAAAGTGAAGCAAATGCCTATAAATTTGTGAATTTGTGAATAAGATATATATCCTACGATGTGCAACATCTGTAGGCTAAAACACTGTACCTCAGATGATTGAATGTAAAAGAGAACATCCAGTCAAAAAGTGGTAGTCAGGAGGATTAGGAAGTTAGTAAGTTTAGGAAGAAGAGTGAGTCTAGGAGTTGGACCAAGACTTTTTTAGTAATAGGATTTTCGTTAGAGAGTGAATGTAAATGTCAGCAAATCTGAAGAATCAGTCACTATGATGAACTGGGCAAAATATGTAGAAAAATAGATATCAATAGTGACATTAGGAAATCAGGCAAAGTATAAAGTGAGTGATAGGTTTAGACATTTTCAACAGGGTTGAGATTGAATATATAATCTTAGGATTAAACAGATATGTACTCACCAATAGAATTGACATTTGAGAGCCTTAGGCATTCTGGACATGGATGTTTTTAGTAATTCATACTCACATTCAAATTAGGAGTTGGTACAGACATAAGTGTGATCTTTGCATTTTTTTCCAAAATATTACTGTGATAAAATATATATGTAGTTCTGGTGACATGAGTATTTCTTCTACCATTAAGGGGAGCTATATTTTGAAAACTCATTAAATAGTATTGGGGATAAAAATAGGTGTACGCTTTTTCTATGAATATAGAGATAATGCATGAATAGTCCATACTGTGAATAAATAATATAACTGGTATCAAACTTGGAAATTGGAATAAATTGATATCTGAAAATATACAGGAAATCTTACATTGATATACAATCATTCATTCCATCCAATTATACCTCTAATGGTAATGTAAGTGTTATGGTTTATCATAAAGAGAGTGTGAGTTTTGCTTCAAAAAGATTATGGAAATCAAAAATAATGCATTAGGAAGAATAATGAAAAAACCAGTCAAAAAAAAGGAGGAATACGTGTGATCTTAAGCAGGAAGTGATAGAAAGTGTACCAAATGCATTTAAATTTGTGAAATGTGGATGAAATCTATTTTCTAAGATGTCCATAAACTGAAGAAATAGTAATGTACCAGTCTTGAATAAAAATGAACATCAAAATGCACAACATTTCCCATAGGAATCTACTTGTATTGATGTTAACCTGGGTCAGTTACTGTAGAAATATAAGAATTTGTATGCACCCTTCACTGAAGTGAGTTTTCAGTACTAGAAAACAAATATGTATTTGAGGTGGATGAATATATCTGAAAATAATCTTGTGAAAAGTTGATTATAAAACCACATACATGAACATGAATGAATTTATGGAGTGTATAATAAGAGACATATATTTCATATTTTGAAAAATCTAGAGGGTGTAGATTTTTCACAAAACACATACAGAGATATAAAAAAGTAGCAATATATATGACAATCGAAATTCATCATGAAATACATATCATACACAGATCCAAAAATATTTATTTTACTGAATATGGATTTATGTATAATGTTGTTCAACTAGGAAGCTCACCCATAGGTTGAATTTTCAGTTCCAACAGCGTTTAGGAGGAGTGATCTCTTCTCACAATTTGTATCTGCCACGTCAGCCACCTCACAAGAATGTACGTGTGGTACCAGGTAGGATTCTATATGTGCATATAAAAATACATGTGCTGAATAGGCAACAGATAAGGGGAGACAGGAATTCACATAATTGATACCTTTCAAAACACATGAAGAACTATTTCAATTAATAATTGACCAGATTTATAACACCTACACTTTATCATGCCAAAGGCAATTCCAACTATACACCATGCCTTCTCTGAACTGCTTGTATTTCTATTCTGTTTGGGTTATTTTTCTCCATCATATGAGGATTACTAGTCAGAGTCTAGTAGGGTGTGGGTTAGTGTCAGGGTTTCAGTAATTCGAATGGAAAATAGGAAAATGAATCCATTGTGTATGAAATATGTGCTACAAAAAATTTTCCCACTCTCATTCAGAACAATGTCTTGACATTACCTTCACCCCAATTAAGACACAATTAGAGGAGAAGAATTAGTAAATCTGTGAATACATATCTGGAATGGAAAATGCTCTGGAGACCACAACCTTGGGGCTTGTAAAGGAGTTTTCAAAAGTAAGCGACAGGATGAACACTCCACAATCATGCAACTCTGCTGGCCTAAATACTTCTTGAGAAACTGCCTCTGAGGTTGGGCACTTGAACTACATGTTGTTCTCAGGAGATTTACTGTCCTTTGTAGTGATACCATCAAAGATGGGTCTGCATTTATGTGACCTGGAGGACTTGGTTTCTTATTCTCCAAGAACATGAGCCAGCAGTGCTGTATTCTCTCTTTGTAGGTAATCTGTGGCCACTGGGGGCTAAGTGTCTCTTCATATTGACTGTGAAGCCAATTGGTCATCCTACAATTGTCGTGGTGTTTCTTGGTTCTGCACTGGGGTTTTTGTATTTGCTTCATGAAATACAAGGAGTTCAACTGGGACACAGAGCAGGAGGGAGTTCTGTCATGTGTGGAGGGTTAGGGTCTTCAGGAGAATTCACCAACCAGGCTTCTACCCCACATAGCTTGCCCCCTTGTCCATAACAAACTGATTCTGAACATTGCCCTGAAACCTCTCCATATAAAAAGATGTCTTTACATGTAAGGGTCTGCTGGCTGCACCATGTCAGCCAAAAGCCAATCGGAAGTCAATGGCAGATCCACATGGCCCCACCTCAGATGTTTTATCATATACCTGCACACCACAACTCTGGGCCCACTTCTCCTCAGCAGGCTCCAACTTACTGGCATCTCTGTTCTACACAATTTTCATGAAACAGAGTCAGTCAAGGCACTGTCTGGTACATTCATGATCAGCAAGAAGACATCCAAAGTTTCTCCAGTGACACTTCGTCATGGGAATTTCAAAAATTTCATGGTATTTATTAAGCCATGTTTCAAGGATGAAGTTTGTGGCACTGTGGGTTTCAATTCATTCAGGAACCATTAAATGTTGAGGAAGCTCATTTCAATGAAAGCTCTACAGAACTCTCACAGGTAAGGCTTCCCAAAGAGTGGCCAAAGACACATATATTTCATATGTTTAAAAATCTGGACAGTGTATATATATATATATATATATATATATATATATATATATATATATATATATATATATATAAATATATACATACACACGCACACACACACACACACATACACAGAGACATTAAAAACTAGCAATATACATACCAATCAAAATTCATCGTGAAATATATATCATCCACGTATCCAAAAATATTCATTTTACTGAACATGGATTTATGTATAAAGTTGTTCAACTAGGAAGCCCACCCATAAGTTGAATTTTCAGTTTCAACGGCGTTTAGGAGGAGTGATCTCTTCTCACAATTTGTATCTGACATGTCAGCCACCTCACAAGAAAGTACGTATGATACAAGATACGATTTTATATGTGCATATAAAAATACATGTACTGAATAGGATACAGAGAAATGGGGGAGAAAGGAATTCACATATTTGATAAATTTAAAAACACATGGAGAACTCTTTAAACAAAAAATTGACTAGATTTATAACTCCTACGCTATATAATGGAAAAGGCAAGTCCAAATGTACACCATGCCTCCTCTGATTTTCTTGTATTTCTATTCTGTTTGGGTTATTATTCTCCATCATGTCAGGAATAGTAGTCAGAGCCTAGTAGGGTATGGTATAGTGTCAGGGATTGAGTATTTTGAATGAAATATTGGAAAATGAATCCAATGTGTATACAAATATGTGCTACACAAAAATCTTCCCACTCTCATCCAGAACAATGCCTTGACATTACCTTCGCACCAAATACGACATTTAGAGGAGATGAGTTAGAAAATCTGTGAATACATATCGGGAATTGAATATGCTCAGGAGTTCACAAACTTGGAGGTGGAAGAGGAGTTTCCAAAAGTAAGTGACATGGTAAACACTCCACAAACATTAAGCTCTGCTGGCCTAAAGACTTCTGGAGAAAATGCCTCTGAGATTGGCACTTGAAATATAAGTGGTTGTCAGGAGCTTTAGCTTCCTTTGTAGTAAGACCATCAAAGATGTGTCTTCATCTATGTGACCTGGAGGACATGGTATCTTATTTTCCAATGAACACGAGGCTGCAGTGCTGAAATCTCTCTTTGTAGGTCAACTGTGGCCACTGGGTTCTAAGTGTCTCCTCGTGTGGACTGTGAACCCATTTGCTCATCCTCCAATTTTTGTGGTTTTTCTTGATGCTGCACTGGGAGTTCGGTATTTGCTTCACAAAATACAAGGAGTTCAACTGAGACACAGTGCTGGAGGGCGTTCTGTCACGTGTGGTGGGACAGGGCCTGTAGGATTATGCACCAACCAGGCTTCTGTCGAACATAGCTTGCCCCCTTGACCAAAGCATCCTGATTCTGAACATTGCCCTGAAACCTATCCATACAACATGATGCCTTTACATATAAGGATCTGCTGACTGCACAATGTCAGTCAGAAGCCATTTGGATGCCAATGGTAGATCCAGATGAAACCACCACAGCTGTTTTATCTCACACCTGCCCACCTTTGCTCTAGGCCCACTATTCAGCAGGCTCCAACTAACTGGCATCTCTGATCTACACCATTTTTGTGAAACCCAGTCAATCAAGGCAGTATCTGGCACACTCATGATCAGCAACAGGATATCCAGTGGTTCTCCAGTGCCACCTGGTCATGGGAATTTCAAAAATTTTATGGAATATATGGAGCCATTTTTCAAGAATGAAGTTGGAGGCACTGAGTGTTTCAATTATTTCAATAACCATTAAATGGTGAGGAAGCTAATTTCAATGAAATCTCTCGAGGACTCTCACAGTCAAGGCTTCCAAAAGAGTGGCCAAAATGTCACATGAAGCCAGACCCATTGAGGTCTACAATGTGAAGTCCATGTGTGTTTTGACTCTCAACTATGGCTGCCAAATCTTTCACAATAAAATCATGTGATATCCTGGCTGAGATTCCCAGTGCTCTGTGGAAAGCCACCCAGGGCCTAGATCTCAGTTTACAAGGGGGAATCTTATGCGTGGCCTCCTAATATGCCAATACAATTCATGGCAATACTTCTTTGAGGTCAATTCCAGAACTCAGTCTTTATGGGGAATCACACCAGAGTTCAAGCCCAGGTGGACCCAGTCATCTTTTCCTACCACCACACAAATGACCACAATTAAAACCAAAAAACTCCCACATTGCCCTCATCTTATTATATATAGACACTCATCATAAAACCTGGCTGGAGGTTTCCATGAGGGGTGCAGCCCAAGGCAGTGTACAAAATAAGCTCCCATGCGCCTCATTTGCCTAATGTCATGGTGGCCTGGACATGCTTCCTGTGAACCAGGAGTGATCAAATAGGCCTGCCATTAATACTGCTCTGCTTCTCCAATTTGAGGTCTACTGACTGTGCATTTTAGATTATTTATGTGAATTAATGTCATGAGAAAACCCAAGCAACTATGAGCTAGCCTCTGTAGGATTTAAAGAATTCACTTGACCCAAAGGATCTCTATTCTCACTTAATTGAGATCAGGAACCTTACAGAGGAAGTCAAGAGACTCTATCCACAATGACTGTTCTTTTAGCCATTTTGGTTTTGGATGCACACATAGCAGGAGTTGGCCATCCATAAGGCAAGCGGCAGTCCATTCATAAATTTGGTAGGATGAATGCTGGGGAGCTTTCTCATAGACAGGACACATCCACTGATGCATTATCTTTTCTAATGTCTACAACCATGGACAGTGAGTTACAGACATAGAAACACTCACCTTGTCAAAAGACTTACTAGAAATAGTTGACTCCAAACCAAACAAACCACCTTTCCTACCTATTCTCAGAACATGAGACAAAACCAGAAACTCATACCCAAACCCACAAAGGCACCTCCTTCCCACAAGTAGGTCTGTGACTATCCGGAGTGTCTTCTGACTGGAGGGCCATACAATGTTCCTCCAAAATAGCCTGTCCTGTCTCAGATCTTGTGTCTTTGGCCAACTCTCTGAAGTTGTCAGGAGTCAGCAGTGAGGCACTACCTTCTTTCTCAGGAAAGGCACCGCTTCAGAGCTTTTCTGCCATTTCGACATCCTAACATCAGTAGTTAGCAAGAAAGAATGACCCTGTCCTCGGGAAATCCAAAAAGTGAGAACACTGGGACTGGGACTAAAACTGGCACTGTTTAACTGGCTTCCTGGATCCCAAGATCAGAGAGTTCCATCACAAAGGAAGTGAGGTGAGGTCACTTCCTTCAAGAACAGAATGAGTTCACTGCCTTGGCAACCATTTTGTCTTAACAGTTGCTTCCAAGGGTCCCATGAGATGGAAGCTGCCCCTGGTTCCTGTGACACATTCACAAGTTAGAATGGTATATCAACTCTCCACACAGGTCTCATTTGGTCCATCTTCTCTACATTAAGAATAGAGAGGCTGATTCAGACACAACCCTTCATCCTGACCAGGTTGTTCGCCATGGAAGATGACTTTTCCTCAATCAGGTCCTTCAAAGCTGCCTACATCTTCTTCAGGGATCATTTTTGCATGGATCTTTGAGGTTCTCAGCAGGTGGAAGATCCCCTACATTCCTGGATTGTAAGACCAACTCTGTCCGTGCTCTTCTGTAAAGTTAGATTGAGGTAACAATGTATGGTTAGGGTTGATAACATGTTCGATTTGGGTTAGGAATCAGTCTGCTGCATGAATAATGGTATTGGGGGATGCCACCGAGGACTCGAGAAATCGAGGAACAATTGTCTCCTCGACTCAGTGATATGTTGTTTCAGATTCGGTATTGCCAGCCCATAGGATTTTGCCTGATACGCAGTCCTGGTCTCAGTTTTGGACGTCCATTGCCTGTCTTTATTGTCTTGTCTTGTCTGTGTTGTGTGTTGTTGCATTCACTGTTTGTGTATCTTTCAATATGGGACAGAGCACTTCAATGTCTCTGTCCCTGACCCTTGATCACTGGACCAAAGTCCGCTTAAGGGCTCAGAATCTTTCTTTTTCTGTAAAACTGCAGACTTGCCAGACTGTCTGTGCCTCAGAATGTTTCACCTTTCAAGTCGGATTGCCGCTAGAAGCATCTTTATACTTCCCACTAATTTAAAAAGTCAGAGATATTGTCTTTCAGCTGCACACACATAGCCATCCTGATCAACAGCCATGTATCTTAACTTTGCAGGACCTCTGCAAGTCTCCTCTTCCATGGGTGAAGCCTTTCCTTGTCCCTTTCCCTGCTGGTACTGCTTCCCCCATGATCTCTCAAACCATGTGCTCCTCCTCCTCCACCACCCTCTGTTCTCCCTGAGTCACAAGATTTGACTCTACTGGACTCTCATCCCCCTCCTCATACCCTGCCCTCATCCCCCAACCACCAACCCCCTCTAAGTGATTCCCCTCCAGCTGACTCAGCCTCTCCGCCATTGGAGGAAGCTAAGCTGGCCCTGCGCCCTCCAGATAACTCCCCCACAGCACACACAGCCCCACCTCCCCAGGAGGAAGCTGGCCCGGCTGAGGGAACTCGCTGGCTTCGAATGATTGAAAACCCTGGAACTCCCGTGATGCTCCCCCTATGTCCCTATGGACCATTGATTGACGAAGGCCATGGGGGGAAAATGCAAGCTGACAAATATTGGTCTTTCTCCTCTTCAGACCTATATAACTGGAAAAATCACAATCCCTTTTTTTCCGAGGACCCCACCCGGCTCACAGGTCTGGTTGAGTCATTGATGTTTTCACACCTGAATACTTGGGATGACTGTCAACAATTCCTAGACACTCTCTTTATGACAGAGGAACAAAAGAGAATTCTCCTGGAAGCTAGAAAAAAAATCATCGGGCCAGATTGGAGACCAACACATGTTCCCAACTTAATCAAAGCTGGTTTTCCCTTGAAACAACCCAAATGGGACACCAACACCTTTGAAGTTAGAATGCATCTGTCCACTTATGGCCAGGTTCTAATAGTGGGCATCTGAGTGTCCGCTAGGCAACCAACTAATTTGGCCAAGGTAAGAGAGATTATTCAAAGGCCTGATGAATCTCCCTCTATGTTTCTAGAGAGAATTAGGGAGGCATATAGGAGATATACTCCTTTCGATGCTCAGCAGAGGATCAAAAGACATCTGTCAGGATGGCCTCTATTGGGCAAGCTGCCCTGGATATTAAAAGAAAGTTACAATGCTTAGATGGATTACAAGATATGACTTTGAGAGACTTAGTCACAGAAGACAAGAAAGTATACCTTAAGAGAGAAACTGAGGAAGACAAGGGAGCAAAGGGAGGATAAAAGAAACAAAAGACAGACTAAGGTGTTGACTAAGGTCCTGGTCACAACAACAGAAGGGCCAGAAATTAATAAACAGGGAGACAGGAATGGATACCTGGTCCCATTCCAGAGGCCACCCCTGGCCTCAGAACAATGTGCCTACTGTAAAAAAAAAAAAGGACACTGGGCCAAAGAGTGCCGTAGAAAGAGAAAGCCATGCCAGTCAGCCCTTCTGACTCTGGAGGATGACTAAGAAAGTCGCGGCTCAGATCCCCTCCCTGAGTTCAGGGCAACTTTTGAAGTGGAGGGGACCCCAGTAAACTTTGAAGTGGATACAGGGGCAATATACTCACCCCTAAGACCACTTTGGGCCCTCTATCAAATAAAAGGTCTCTAGTTCAAGGGGCTAATGGCAGTAAATATCTGGCTTGGACAACTAAGAGGATCATGGACCTGGGGAAAGGAAAAATAGATCACTCCTTCCTAGTAATCCCAGAATGCCGGGCCCCATTGATGGGCAGAGATCTGCTCACCAAGCTCCGGGCCAAAATAACTTTTCACCCTGAAGGCCCCCAAGTGGAATTTCTAAATCTTTCAGTAAAAACTCCTATAATCACAGCTCTAACTATGTCAGTAGAAAATGCACATCAACTCACTCACCTTGGTTAAAAGAAACTGCAGGTATTTCTGAAGTATCAAGAACAGAGTTTTCCACTAACTGACTCACAGCAAAAAGAAATAGCTGAATGGGTAAAAAAAGCCTGTCAAGTCCATCAAATGGTTAATGCTTACCCTTCCAAGCTTCCTGCAGGAAAGCACCTATGAGGATCCAGACCAGGACAATTCTGGGAAGTTGACTTTACTAAAATTAAGCCAGCAAGGTATGGACATAAATATCTCCTAGTCTTTGTAGATACATTTTTAGGATGGATTGAATCTTTCCCCCCTAAAAAAGAAAAGAAAAAAATAAAAGAAACAGCACAAAAGGTGGTCCAGAAGATCCTGGAAGATATTTTTCAAAGACACGGCCTGCCTAAGGTAATACCGTCTGATAATGCACCGGCGTTCGTGGCTCAGGTAAGTCAGGGGTTAGCCAGGAACCTGGGAATTAATTGGAAGTTATATTGTGCTAACAGACCCCAGAGTTCAGGACAGGTAGAAAGAATGAATAGAAGCATTAAAGAGGCCTTAATGAAATTAAGCTTAGAGACCAGCATAAAAGATTGGACTATGCTCCTGCCATATACAATGTTTCATGCAAGAAATACTCCCTCTGTTTTTTTGAGTAACCTCATCCCCTGTGAAATTCTCTAGGGTGCCTCTCCTCCAGTAAGTGACCTAAGCCCAACTGTAAGACCTAACGATCCCTTCCACACCCCCTTGCTTGACAGACTTAAACTCTTGAAAGAACTCAGTGATACCTGTGGAAACAGCTGGCCACTGCCTACCAAACTGGGGACGAGGGGACTCCACATCGATATCAAGTAAGAGACTTCATCTACGTAAGACGATATCAGGTGTCATCCATGGAACCCTGCTGGAAAGGACAATACCAGGTGCTACTTATAACATCTACAGTGGTAAAGGTAGACAGAATCACTTGCTGGATCCATGCCTCTCATCTCAAGCCTGCGCCCTGTCCACACTCTGGCTAGAAACTGGAAAAGACTGGTAACACTTTCAAATTGCATATTCACCATGTGGATAAGGCTATAGAATCTCCCCTTGGCAACAAGTAGTCCTAACCCTCATCAGCCCGTGCAGCAGCGATGGCTGATCACAAATTCTACTGGAAAAGATGTATAATCTATCTTGCATACAGCCCCCTTAGGTACCTGGTGACCATCACTTTACCCAGACATTTGTCAGCTGGCTATAGGTCTTTCCTATTGGGATATTCCTGATGAAGAGGATTCCACTAAAATTCCATTAAATCCCTTCCGTACCATAGATAATGGAAACAAACATTATGGATGTAGGGACACACGAGCCAGATGCAGGTTGGCTAGCCTAGATTACTATGTTTGCCCGACCGACCATCAAAGCCACAAACAGCCATGAGTGTGTGGGGGGAAAGCCGACTTCTTCTGTAAGTAATGGGGATGTGAGCATACAGGGGCTGCCTGATGGAACCCAAACTCCTCATCAAATTCAGTGCACAGCATTGGCCATATTACGAATTAGATAACAAAAACCAATGGCTCCCAGAGGGGTCTCTAGATCCTCAAATTCTGCATGACCTTTTTAACATCTGCAAGTGCTCAAAAGGGTGAAAGGAGATTCCCCTATGTGGAGGCCTTTTCCCTCCTTCACTCACATCCTGAACTCTGCTTATCCAATAGATCCTCACCTTCAGCCTTCTGCTCCAGAGTCTCTGCTGTCACTCCCACTTCAGAAACCTGATTTCTTCCCTCCAATTAATAGATCAAAAACCCAAACCTTCGCTGGTTCTCAGACCATTGCCCCCTTGCTGAGTTAGCAGCTACTGAAGTACCCGTCCACCCACTCACTCCTCTCTTCTCCTGTCAGTGCCCACACTGGGTCCCACCAGGTCCTCTTTTCAGCTAACCCAAAGCTCAAACCAGCTGAGGAGAGTCCTCAGACCACTATTCAAGATGTAATAAAAATGGCCTTTAAAGTTGCTTTGTCATCACTGAAAACAGTTTACTAAGAATTTAAAGTCCCTCACATGCGTTTTGGGATACTCACTCCCGTCTTCCCCTCTGCTCTACCTGTTCTACTGCTCAAGTTTTTGTTGCTAGGAAAATCCCAAACCATTTATCAAATTATTCTTTTACATCCCTCCTTCCTCATTCTCAGATCCTCGGAGCTGCTCTCAGCCCCACCTTCCCTGTCTTCCCCTTCTGTACCAGGCCCACTGAAAAGTCTTAACTGACCTTCTCCAGAAGTCTTCACCATGGCTGAGTTTTGGACTTTCATGAAAAGAGTTCCTGTAAAAGAGTTCAATGTAGTTAAACTTCCTCTTTTCATATTGCCCTGTTCTACTTGGCCACTGGCTAAAAAAATCAGCAATCCTTAGCTAGACACCCTCTTTCTAGTTTTTCACAAAAATATGTGAAAAAAGCCTTGGGCCTTGACCTGGGGCTTCAGAGAGATGGCTAAATTTCTAAGTTAAAGAAGTTAGCAACTGGGCTCCGTGGTAAAAGCTGGCAGGGGGAAAATAAGAAAGGGAAGAAAAAGCTCTTACCTTCCCAGGTGTCCTTGAAAAGTTAACTTGCCCAGAACTGAGGAAAAAAACAGAAACAAAAACTGCTTTTTTCAACTTCTGCAGACTGTGAACTTCTGAGCCCCTTCCCTTAAATGTTGGGTACAAAATTCTGAAACTACCTCAACTTGGGTTTCAGAGGATTACTTGATTACAACAGAATCAATGCCCTCTGAATCCGGTTGCAACCAAATAGGACAGTTTCCCTGTCTTCACTGCTATCTTAGGTGCCTTGCCTTGTCTGTCCCTACTACAGCATAATTCTATATACTTAAACATTGCTTATGTTTTCATGAAATGGTCAACAGATGTGATTAATTGTGTAATGGTGCAGATGTTTCCCAGAGTGCTCTATCACGACACAGGTTCATTTGAAGATCAAATAGGGGGGCATACAACCCTGTTCCACTGAAAATATATATCCCTCCCTTTAGCCATCCTATTAAGAATAGGAATTGCTGCACTGGTGGGCACGGGAACTACTGCCTTTGTCCATGGGACTCAATAAATGACAAAAAATATGACAGCAATAGACCAAAATGAAGATATTAGAAACCTCCATCAGAGCTTTGCATGAATCTTTAACCTCTCTCTCTGAAGTTGTTTTTCAGAACACTCGATGGTTGGACCTGCTCTTCATGAGAGAAGGTGGCCTTTGTGCTCCATTGAGGGAAGAATGTTGTTTGTATGCCGAGCATACTGGAGTTGTAATAAAATGTATGAGTAAATTAAAAAGACGTCTTGAAGAGCATCAACGATAGAGAGAGGCCCAAAAAGGGTGGTTTGAGTCTTGGTTCACACAGTCCCCCTGGTTAACTACGTTTTTATCAACCCTGGCCGGTCCAAAAATAATCCTCATATTATTGCTAACTATTAAACCCTGTTTTCTCAACCGTGTAATTTCTTTTCTCCAGGCTCAAATTGGACGAGTTAAACTTAAGGTAATACCCCACTAGCAGACATAGAATGTGACACCCCCAATGATCATTTTTATGACTAAAAGTAGCCAGAAGAAGAATTGGGGAATAAAAGGTTAATAAAATAGGTACTTGTCACTTCCTGTTTTTCTGTATGCTTAACAAAACACTGTTGAAATCTTGAGAGATACTTGCAAATCTTGTTCCCAGTATGTGCTGTCCCCAACTGCCAAACTGCAGAATGTGCTCCCTGACCCAGTTCCATGCAAATCGCCCACTCGCCTTGATCCATCAATAAACTTCCCTCCCTGCCCTCTCCAGGTAAAGTATATAAGCTCTACTTAAGCTATTCTCAGGGCTGTCTGCTCTATTCAAGTGAGCTCTGAGCACCAGCATGCTGGACAGTCAATAAACTTTGGCTGTTGCATGAGATAGTCTATTGGTGGTCTCCTCCTGCAAAGCTCGCCTGACATTTACTAGGATGATTGAATGTAGAAGAGAACATCCAGTCAAATAGGGATAGTTGATAGAATTAGGAAGATGGTCAGTACGTTTAGGAAGAAGTGTGAGTATAGGATTCGGAACAAAAGTTCTTTAGCTATAGGGTTTCGATTAGAGAGTGAATGTTAATGTCTGCACAGGTGAAGAGTCGGTCACAATGATGAAGGGGGGAAAATATGTAGGAAAGCAGATATAAATAGAGATATTAGAAAATCAGGCAAAGTATAAAGTGAGTGATAGGATTATACATTTTGAACAGGGTTGAGTTTGAATATATAATCTTAGGAAAAAACCAATATGTAGTCAACAATCGGATTGATATTTGAGAGCATTAGGCAAATTTCAGGTGGATGAATATTTCTGAGAATAATCTTGTGAATAGTTGATTATAAATCCACATACATGATCATGAACATATTTGGGGAGTGTAGATAAGACACATATATTTCATATTTTGAAAAATCTGGAGAGTACACAAGACAAAAAAAGTAGCAATGTGTATGTCAATCAAAATTCATCATAAAATATATATCATCCACAGATCTAAAAATATTCATTTTACTGAACATGAATTTATGTAAAATGTTGTTCAACTAGGAATCTCACCCATAGTTTGAATATTCAGTACTAACAGGGTTAAGTAGGAGTGATCTCGTCTCACAATTTGTATCTGCCAAGTCCACCAAATCACAAGAATGTACATGTGGTACCAAGTAGGATTCTATATGTGCATATAAAAATACACATGCTGAATAGGCTACAGAAAAAGGGAGACAGGAATTCACATATTTGTTAAATTTAAAAATACATGGAGAACTATTTCAACAATCAATTGACTAGATCTATAACTCCTGCTCTGTATCATGCAGAAGGCAAGCCCAACTATACAACATGCCTCCACTTAACTGCTTGTATATCTATTCTGTTTGGGTTATTTTTCTCCATCATATTAGGATTAGTAGTCAGAGTCTGGTAGGGTATGGGTTAGTGTCAGGGATTCAGTATTTTGAATGGAAAATAGGAAATTGAATCCAATGTGTATGCAAACATATGCTACAGAAAAATCTTCCGACTCTCATCCAGAACAATGCCTTGACATTACCTTCGCCTCAAGTAAGACACAATTAGAGGAGAAGAGTTAAAAAATCTGTCAATACCTATATGGAATGGAAAATGCTCCAGATTTCACACCATTGGAGCTGGTAGAGGAGTTTCTAAATGTAATGGACAGAGTAAACCCTCCACAAACATGGAGCTCTGCTGGTCTAAAGTTTTTTGAGAATTTGCCTTTGAGGTTGGGCACTTGAAATATATGTTGTTGTCAGGAGCTTTAGCTTACTTTGTAGTGAGACCATCAAAGCTGGATTTGAATCTATGTGACCTGGATGACATGGTTACTTATTCTCCAATGTAATGAGGCAGCAGTGCTGAATTCTCTCTTTGTAGGTAAACTGTGGCCTCTAAGGGATAAGTGTCTCCCCGTGTCGACTGTGAAGCCATTTGGTCATCCTCTAATTTTCGTGGTGTTTTTGATGCTGCTCTGGGAGTTTGGTATTTGCTTCACAAAATACAACGAGTTCAAATGAGACACAGTACTGGAGAGAGTTCTGTCAGGTGTGGGGGGAAGGGTCTGCAGGAGAATGCACCAACCAGTTTTATCCCACGTAGCTTGCCCCCTTGACAATAGCAACATGATTCAGAACATTGCCCTGAAACCTCTCCATATAACAAGATGCCTTTACATATAAGGGTTTCCTGGCTGCACCATGTCAGTCACAAGCCATTTGGAATCCAATGGTAGATCCTCATGGCACTACCACCGATGTTTTATCAAACACCTGCCCGCCACTGCTCTGGGCCACTACTCAGCAGGATCCAACTTACTGGCATCTCTGTTATACACCATTTTCATGAAACCCAGTCAATCAAGGCACTGTCTGGTATTCTCATGATCAGCAACAGGGCATCCAAAAGTTTTCCAGTGCCACCTGGTCATGGAAATTTCAAAAATTTAATGGTTTTTATCTAGCCATTTTTCAAAGATGAAGTTGGAGGCACTGTGGGTTTCTATTCATTCAGGAATCATTAAATGTTGAGGAAGCTCATTTCAATGAAAGCTCTGGAAAACTCTCACAGGCAAGGCTTCCCAAAGAGTGCCCAAAAAGGTCACATGAAGCCAGGCCCATTGAGGTCTAAATGTGAGGCCCATGTGTGTTTTGACTCTCAACTCAGCCTTCCAAGTCTTTATAATAAATTCATGTTATATACGGGCTGAGATTCCCAGTGCTCTTTTGAAAGCCACCCTGGGCCTAGATCTCAGTTTCCAAGGATGACTCTCATGCGTGTCCTCCTAAAATCCCAACAAAATTCATGCCAATACTTCTCTGAGTTCAGTTCCACAACTCAGTATCTAAGGGGAATCAAACCAGAGTTCAAGCCTAGGTGGACACAGTCATTTCTTCCAACCAAGACACAAATGACCAAAATTATAACCAAAACACTCCCACATGATACTAATCTTCTTCCATGTAGTCACTCATCATCACCTCTGGCTGAAGGTTTCCATCAGGGGCGCAGCCAAAGACAGTTTCCAAAATAAGCTTGCTTGCCCCTCATTTGCCTAAAGTCAGGATGTCCAGGACACCCTTCCTGTGAAACAGGAATGATCAAATAAGCATGCCTTTAATACTGCTCTGTTTCTCCAATTTGAGGCCTACTGACTTTCAGATATAGATTCTTTATGTGATTTGGAGTCATGCGAAACCCCAAGCACCTCTGCAGGGCTTGGAAGAACTCATTTGACCCAAAGAATCTCTATTTTCACTTGATGGAGGTCAGGAACCTAACAGAGGAAGGCATGTGACTTCATCCACAATGACTGATCTTTTGGCTATTTTGGTTTGGGATGCACACATGGGATCATTCTTTAGATCCATCAGGTGCTGAGAATCTAAGTCACAGCCACACACAAGGCCAAGAGGCTAATTCAGCCACATCCCTTTCCAAAGCAATTAAGCAAAAAGCCACAGGTGATGCCCATTAATTTCCATTTCAAAACTATATTCTTCAGGCTTCACAAAGGGGTGGCCTGAGGCAAAGACCTTCCAGACATTCATTGCAACAGAAAAAAGGTTAAGCAAAAGACCCAATCATGGTCTCTCCACTGAGACTTTCCTGGTCACACTGATATCCTACATTCAGGGCAACAGAACAATATGTAAGAAAAGGTGCAAAACATGGTCTCTACACTGAGACTTTCCTGGTCACACTTATATCTGAGTTTTCTGAGAATCTCGCTATTATCTTCAGCTATCCAGTACATGGCTGTGTCACAGAGCTTGGAGGTGGTACATATCTTGGAAACAAAACCATGAGCCAATTCTGGAGAGTGGCCAGAATTCAGGAAGAAAACAGGAACTTAGGAAGATAGCAGGTGTTGCCCATGGATAAGACAAGTTGCAGTCCATTCACTAATTGGCTAGTATGAATTATGGGAAGATTTATACTAGACTAGACATCCATTAATGCATTATCTTTTCTAATGTCTACAACAACGAACACAGTGGGATACACAGACATAGGAATACTAGTCTTGTCAAACGACTTACTAGAAACAGTCCAGTCCAAACCAAACAAAGCGACTTTCCTACCTATTCTCAGAAGATGAGACAAAATAACAAACACACACCCACTGCCCACAAAGGCACCTCCTTCCCCCAAGTAGGTCTTTGACTATCCAGAGAGTCCTCTGACTGGTGGGCTAAACTATGTTCCCCAAAATGGCCTGTCTTCTATCAGATCTGGTTTCCTTGGCCAACTCTCTGAAGTTGTCAGAAAAAATTGGTGAGCCACTACCATCTTTCTCAGGAAAGGTCCCTCTTCAGAGCTCTCCTGGCATTTGTGCTTCCTCACATCAGTAGGTACCAAGAAAGACTGACTCTATTCTTGTTAAATCCAACCAAGTGAGCCCCCTGAGACTGGGACAGGGACTCCTTCTGGGTGCCTGGCTTCTTGGATACCAAGTTCAGAGAGTTGCATCAACAAGTAAATGACGTATGTCACTTTCTTTGGAACTGAATGAGGTCACTGCCCTGGCAACCACTTTATCCTAAAAGTTGCTTCCAAGGGTCCCATGAGATGGAGCTGGCCCCTACTTCCTGTGACTCTTTAACAAGTTGGAATGGTATATCAACCATAGGAACCTGGGTAAAACTCTCCACCCAGGCCTGGTTTGGTCCATCTTCTCTACAATAAGAAGAGAGAGGCTGATTCAGACACATTCCTTCATTCTGACCAGGTTGTTTGCCATGGAAGATGACTTTTGCTCTCTCAGGTCTTTCATACCTGCCTAAAACTTCTCCAGGTATCATTTCTGCATGGACCTTTGAGATTCTCGGCAGGTAGAAGGTACCCTACTTTCCTGTACTGTAAGAACAACTTTGTCCCTGCTCTTCTGTAAAATGAGATTGAGGGAACAGTGTATGTTTCGGGTTAATCACAGGTTCGATTTGGGTTATAAATCATTCTGTGCCATGAATAATGGTATTGGGAACCTACGATATGTACAAGAATATAGAGGTGAAATAAAAGTATGAAAACAGAAATCTAGGTATGATTTGAAGCCCAGAAAACCATTGGGCCCTTGACTGGTATACTTAGCTTTGAATTATGTTCTGCAAATATGTCTCAGATAATTTGATATACAATGGCATAGGACCTTGTACCTTGGATGATTGAATGTAGAAGAGAACATCCAGTCAAAAAGGGATAGTAGGTAGGATTAGGAAGATATTTGGTATGTTTAGGAAGAAGAGTGAGTATAGGATTTGCACCAAAAGTTCTTTCCCAGTAGGGATTTGGTTAGAGAATGAATGTAAATGTCAGCACATATGAAGAGTCAGTAACTATAATGAGCTGGGGAATATATGTAGAAAAGCAGATATCAATAGAGACATTATGAAATCAGGCAAAGTATAAAATGAGTGATAGGATTAGACATTTTCTACAGGGTTGAGTTTCAGTATATAATCTTAGGAAGAAACAAATATGTAGTCACCAATAGGATTGACATTTGAGAGCATTAGGCAACCTGGACATGGATGTTTTAGTAATCCATGTACACTTTCCATTTCGGCTTTGGTACAATCATAAGTGTGACCTTTACATTTTTTGTTCAGAATATTACTGTGATAAAATGTATATGTAGATAAGGTCACATGAGTATTTCTACCACCATTTCTGGAAGCAATATATTGAAGACGTAATATTAGTATTGGGGGTACAAAGAGGTGTACCCTGTGTCTATGAATATAGAGATAAATCATGAATTGACCATAAGTGAATAAATAATATAACTTGTTCCAACTTTTAATAATGGATTGAACTGATATCTGAGAAATTATAAGAAATCTTATATTGATATATAATCATTCATTCCAAACAGACATACATCTAATGGTAATATTAGTGTTTTGGTTTATCATGGAGAGTATGTGAGTTTTGCTTCAATAGTGATTATGAAAATTGAAAATAATATGTTTGGAAAGAATTCTCATTTAAAGACCAGTCAAGACACCCTGACAATACACGTGTTCTGAAGCAAGAAGTGATTAAAGTTGCAACAAATGCCTATAAATTTGTGAACTTGTGGATGAAATGTAAATCCTATGTTGTGCAAACACTGAAGAAAAAGTAATGTACCAGTGTTGAATACAAATAAACGTCAAATTACATATCATGTCCCATAGGAATCTACTTGCATTGATGTTAGACTGGGTTAGTTACTGTAGAATTATTAGCATTTGTATACACCATTCACTGAAGTTAGTTTTCAGTACTAGTAAACAAATATATATTTCAGGTAGATGAATATGTCTGAAAATAATCTTGTGAAAAGTTGATTATGAATCCACGTACATGAACATGAACAAATTTAGACAGTGTATATAAGACACATATATTTTATATTTTGAAAAATCTGGAGAGTGTATTTATAGATACAAAAAAAAACACATACAGACATTAAAAAGAAGCAATATATATGCCAATCAAAATTCATCATTAAATATATATCATCCACAGATGCAATATATTTATTTTACTGAACATGAGCTAATGTATAATGTTGTTCTACTAGGAAGCTTGTAGGTTAAATTTTCAGTTCCAACAGCGTTTAAGAGTAGTAAACTCTTCTCACAACTTGTATCTGCCAAGTCAGCCACCTCACAAAAATGTACATGTGATACCAGGTAGGATTCTATATGTGCATATGAATATATATGGGTGAATAGGCTACAGAGAAAGGGGAACAAGAATACACATATCTGTTAACTTTAAAAAAAAACATGGAGGACTATTTCAATTAAAAATTGACTAAATTTATAACTCCTACCTTATATAATGCAAAAGGCAAGTCCAAGTATACAACATGCCTCCTCTGAACTGCTTGTATTTCTATTGTGTTTGGGTTATTTTTCTCCTTTATATTAGGATGAGTAGTCTGACTCTAGTAGGTAGCTATTAGTATCAGGGATTCAGTATTTCGAAAGGAAAATTGGAAAATGAATTTAATGTGTATGCAAATATGTGCTGCACAAATATCCTTCCACTCTTATCCAATGCAATGCCTTGTCAATACCTTCGCCCCAATTAAGACACAAATAGAGGAAAAGAGTTGGAAAATCAGTGAATACATATCTAAAATGGAAATGCTCTGGAATTCACAAGTTTGGAGGTGGTAGAGGAGTTTCCAAAAGTAAGGGACAGGGTAAACAATCCACAAACATGAAGCTCTGCTGGCCTAAAAACTTTTTGAGAAACTGCCTCTGAGTTTGGGCACTTGAAATATATGTTGTTGTCAGGAGATTTGACTTCCTTTGTAGTGAGACCATCAAAGCTGGGTCTGCATCTATGTGACCTGGAGAACATGTCTTCTTATTTTCCAATGAAGATGAGCAGCAGTGCTGAATTATCTCTTTGAAGGTAAACTGTGGCCACAGGGGACTAAGTGTCTCCCCGTGTTGACTGTGAAGCCATTTGGTCCTCGTCCACTTTTTGTGATGTTTTTGCTACTGAACTGGGAGTTTAGTATTTGCTTCATGACATACAAGGAGCTCAACTGGGACACAGTGCTGGAGGGAGTTCTGTCACGTGTGGTGGGCCACGGTCTGCAAGAGAATGCACCAACCATGCTTTTATTCCTCATAGCTTGCCCCATTGCCCCCTTGTCCATATCAACCTGATTCTGAACATTGCCCTGAAACCTCTCCATATAACAAGATGCCTTTACATATAAGAGTCTGCTGGCTGCACCATGTCAGTAACATGCCATTTGGAATACAATGGTAGATCCTCATGGCCGTACCACTGAAGATTTATCACACACCTGTCCACCACTGTTCTTGGCCCACTACTCAGAAGGCTCCAACATACTGGAATCTCTGTTCAACACCATTTTCATGAAACCCAGTCATACAAGGATCTGTCTGGTATACTCATGATCAGCAATAGGACATCCAAAGGTTCTCCAGTGCCACCTGGTCATGGGAATTTCAAAAATTTCATGGTATTTATCTAGCCATTTTTCAATGATGAAGTTGGAGGCACTGTGGGTTTCAATTCATTCAGTAACCATTAAATGTTGAGGAAGCTCAATTCAATGAAAGCTCTGGAGAACTCTCACAGGCAAGGCTTCCGAAAGAGTGTCCAAAAGGACACATGAAGCCAGGCCCATTGAAGTCTACAATGTGTGGCCTATGTGTGTTTCAACTCTCAAATACGGCTGCCATGTCTTTAAGAATAAAATCATGTGATATCCTGGCTGAGATTCCCAGGGCTCTGTGGAAAGCCACCCTGGGCCTAGATGTCAGTTTCCAAGGGCGACTCTCATGCATGGCCTCCTAAAATCCAAATAAAATTCATGGCAATACTTCTCTGAGGTCAGTTTCACAACTCAGTCTCTAAGGGGAATCACACCAGATTTCAAGCCCACGTGGACCCAGTCATTTCTTCCAACCGCCAAACAAATGACCAAAATTAAAACCAAAACATTTCCACATGTCCCTCATCTTCTTCCATATAGTCACCTCTGGCTGGAGGTTTCCATTAGGGGTGCAAACAAAGACAGTGTCCAAAAAATGCTCCCTTGCCCCTCATTTGCCTAAAGTCAGGGTGTCCTTGACACCCTTCCTGTGAAACAGGAGTGATCAAATAAGCCTGCCGTAAATACTGCTGTGTTTCTCCAATTTGAGTCCTACTGACTTTCAGGTATAGATTCTATATGTGATTTGGAGTCATGCGAAAACATTGCGGGCGCGGGCGGCGGCCAGCTTGGCCCCTACTACAATTTGGGTGACGTGACTACCACGCCAGCAGGTGGCTGGGCCTGATCTGGGCCCGGGTGGCAGCTCTGCTCTGCCCTTACTCCAATTGGGGTGGTGTGACTACCATGCCTGCAGGTCGCTGGGCCTGTTCCGGGCACGGGCGGCAACTCTGCTCTGCCCCTACTCCAATTGGGGTGACGTGACTACCATGACAGTGGGTCGCTGGGTCTATTCCGGGCATGGGCAGCAGCTCTGCTCTGCCCCTCTGGCTTGATGACAAAGTGAGAGATACTCAGGTGTTTGTGACTCACTTTCTTTACCAGAAGACCAACTGTTTCTGTCACCGCTGGTATCAATGAAGTTATCTCCTCCGCCGCTTTCTGATGACATCAGATCTCTGCCATGTTGATACACCATGTGAATGGCAGCATTTCGTTCCCTTTGCCGGGTGACAAAAGAAACGGGTGAGTCTTGACCGTCTCACAAGCCCCGTCTCAAACTTGTTGCCACTGCCTATGAAGGCTCGGTTGGTATTAAACTCCACAGTATTCAGCAAGACCCGGACCGAGAAGCAGTTTCCGTGAGTTCTTTAGCCCTGGGCCAGATCAGTTCCAGGAGCTGAAATTCGGCCGCTGTTGGCTTGGTGTATGTTCTGATAGGAGCAGGCTCCATGAAGCAGTTTCTGCGGTTTCTTTAGCACTGAGCCTGAGTAATTTGTCTGCAAGACACAGGCAAATGGCAGCCTGAAATTACCTACTCTATAGCTGAATGAGTGGCGATCAGTGGAACACAGGGATGGTGACGTCAGCTCTCCAAGATGGTGGCCACTGGCTTCCTCTGTGGTCTGACCGGTGTGGAGAACAGAATTGGACCGCGTCCTTCCACCATCTCAAACCCAGAATTCAGCACTGAGCACAGTGATTGCACAGGTGGCAGGAGCCCACAAAATCCCACACCGCTGTATATTTGCATTGCTATCTCGTCATTTCCCAGCGCGTGCTGCATACTCTAGCCGCAGAGCGATTTGCTGAATAAGCAGCATGACCCTCGGTGCGGACAAATCACTCGCGTTGGAGCCCCCATAGCTGATCCTCATGAGATAGAAATACTTCAACTAGGTTTTGGAGCACCCCAATTTTGCTGGAAATTCCTAAAAAGATAGGTTTTAGCAGTTCTAACTCGTCATTCTCCCGCACAGTGATGCGGTACATGGGGTGATGCACTTCCTTCGCCGCCATCATATGATCCCCCAGAGTTAGCTTTCAGTACTAGGAAACAAATATGTATTTCAGGTGGATGAATATTTCTGAGAATAATCTTTGAAAAGCTGATTATAAATCCACATACATGAATATGAATGAATTTAGGGAGTTTATAATAAGGACAAATATATTTCATATTTTGAAAAATTTGGAGAGTGAATATATATATATATATATATATATATATATATATATATATATACACATATATATGCACACACACACACACACACACACACAGAGACATTAAAAAGTAGCATTGCCCGCGCCCAGAACAGGCCCAGCGACGTGCCGGCATGATAGTCACGACACCCCAATTGGAGAACGGGCAAAGCAGAGCCACCACCCACTCCCGCAAGGTTAGGCAGACCTGCAACCGAATGCAGAGACAGGCCCAGCGGCCTGCCAGCGCGGAGGACACGTCAACCCATTTGGTTCTTTGAAAAAATAAATAAAACGACAGAACTTAGCCATGGTAATGAAGAAAAAAAGAGAGAGAACTCAAATTACTAGCATACGGGAAGAAAGAGACAATATCACAAGAGATATTTCAGAAATACAGAAGATAATAAGAAAATATTTTGAATCTTTATACTCCAATAAAATAGAAGAGAGTGAAGGCATCGATAAATTTCTTAAGTCATTTGATGTGCCCAGATTGAGTCAGGAGGATATTGACAAACCTAAACAGACCAATATCAATTGAGGAAATAGAAGAAACCATCAAAAGACTACCAAGCTAAAGAAAAGCCCAGGACCGGATGGGTATACAGCAGAGTTTTACACAACCTTTAAAGAGGAACTAATACCAATAGCTTTTCAAGCTATTTCAGGAAATAGAAAAAGAAGGAGAACTTCCAAATTCATTCTATGAGGCCAACATCACCCTGATTCCTACACCAGACAAAGACACTTCAAAGAAAGAAAACTACAGACCAATATCTCTAATGAACCTAGAGGCAAAAATCCTCAATAAACTTCTAGCAAATCAGATACAAAAAGCATATCAAAAAAATTGTGTACCATGATCAAGTAGGATTATCCCGTGGGATGCAAGGCTGGTTCAATATACGGGAATCAATAAATGTTATTCATCACATCAATAGACTTAAAAATAAGAACCATATGATCATCTCGATAGATGCAGAGAAAAGCATTCGACAAAGTACAGCATCCCTTTATGTTCAAAACTCTAGAAAAAATAGGGATAACAGGAACATACCTCAATATTGTAAAAGCAATCTATGCTAAGCCTCAGGCTAGCATCATTCTGAATGGAGAATAATTGAAGGCATTCCCTCTAAAATCTGGAACAAGAAAGGGATGCCCTCTCTCACCACTTCTGTTCAACATAGTTCCGTGAATCACTGGCCGAGAGCAATTAGACAGACAAAAAAATTAAAGCCATAAAAATAGGAAAAGAAGAACTTAAATTATCACTATTTGCAGATGACATGATTCTATACCTAGCAGACCCAAAAGGGTCTACAAAGAAACTAATAGAGCTAATGAAATGAATTCAGCAAAGTGGCAGGCTATAAAATCAACACGCATAAATCAAAGGCATTCCTGTATATCAGCACAAATCCTCTGAAATGGAAATGAGGACAACCACCTCCATTCACAATATCCTCAAAAAAAATAACTTGGGAATCAGGCCTAACAAAAGAGGTGAAAGTCTTATAAAATGAAAACTACAGAACCCTAAAGAGAATAATAGAGGAAGATCTTAAAGATGTAAAAATGTACCCTGTTCATGTATAGGCAGAAGTAACATTCATCAAAATGGCGATATTACCAAAAGTTCTCTATGCCAATCAAAATCCTAATGGCATTTCTTGTAGAAATAGAGAAAGCAATCATGAAATTCATATGGAAAAATAAAAGACCCAGAATAGCAAAAACAATGATAAGCAGGAAGTGTGAATCAGGCGATATAGCGATATCAGACTTCAAAGTATACTGCAGAGCAATAGTAACAAAAATAGCATAATACTGGTACCAAAACAGGCGGGTGGAACAATGGTACAGATTAGAGGACACAGAAACCAATCCACAAAACTTCAACTATGTCATATTTGATAAAGGGGCTAAAAGCATGCAATGGATGAAGGATAGCATCTTCAATAATTGGTGCTGGGAAAGCTGGAAATCCATATGCAACAAAATGAAACTGAATCCCTTTCTCTCGCCATGCACAAAAGTTAACTCAAAATGGATCAAGGAGCTTGATAACAAATCAGAGACACGGCGCCTGATAGAAGAAAAAGTTGGCTATGATCTACATACTGTGGGGTCGGGCTCCAAATTCCTCAATAGGACACCCATAGCACAAGAGTTAATAGCTAGAATCAACAAATGGGACTTACTCAAACTAAAATGTTTTTTCTCAGCAAAAGAAACAATAAGAGAGGTAAATAGGGAGCCTACATCCTAAGAACAAATCTTTACTCCTCACACTTCAGATAGAGCCCTAATATCCAGAGTATACAAAGAACTCAAAAAATTAGTCAATAAGATAACCAATCAACAAATGGGCCAAGGACCTGAACAGACACTGCTCAGAGGAGGACATACAATCAATCAACAAGTACATAAAAAAATGCTCACCATCTCCAGCAGTCAGAGAAATGTGAATCAAAACCACCCTAAGATACCATCTCACTCCAGTAAGATTGGCAGCCATTATGAAGTCAAACAACAACAAGTGCTGTCGAGGATATGGGGAAACAGGTAAACTTGTACATTGCTGGTGGGACTGCAAATTGGTGCAGCCAAATGGGAAAGCAGTATGGAGATTTCTTGGAAAGCTGGCAATGGAACCACCATTTGACCCAGATATTCCCCTTCTCGGTCTAAAACCTAAAGACCTAAAAAGAGCATGCTAAGGGACACTGCTACATCGATGTTCAGAGCAGCACAATTCACAATAGCAAGACTGTGGAACCAAGCTATATGCCCTTCAATGGAAGAATGAATAAAAATAATGTGGCATTTATACACAATGGAGTATTACTCTGCATTTAAAAATGACAAAATCTTAGAATTTGCAGGGAAATGGATGGCATTAGAGCAGATTATGCTAAGTGAACCTAGCCAATCCCTAAAAAACAAATGCCAAATGTCTTCTTTGATATAAGGAGAGTAACTAAGAACAGAGTAGTGACGAAGAGCATGAGAAGAAGATTAACACTAAACAGGGATGAGAGGTGGAAGGGAAAGGGAGAGAGAAGGGAAATTGCATGGAAATGGGAGGAGAGCCTCAGGGTTATACAAAATTTTATACAAAAGGAAGTGCGGGAAAAGGGAAAAATAATACAAGGGGGAGAAATTTATTACTGTAGAGTGGGTAGAGAGAGAAGAGGGGAGGAGAGGGGAGGGGAGGGGGGATAGTAGAGGATAGGAAAGGCAGCAGAATAGAACAGACACTAGTATGGCTATATGTGAATCAATGGATGTGTAACTGATGTGATTCTGCAATCTGTATACGGGGTAAAAATGGGAGTTCATAACCCACTTGAATCAAAATGCGATATATGATATATCAAGAACTATGTAATGTTTTTAACAACCATAAATAAAAATTAAAAAAAAAGAATACTAACTTTGGTGAATGATGCACACGAATCCTAATATTTCTACAGTAACTGACCCAGTTTAATATCAATGCAAGTAGATTCCTATGGGACATGATGTGTATTTTGACATTCATTTTTACTCAACACTGGTACATTATTATTTCATGAGTTTATGCACATCATTGGATATATATTTCATCCACAAATTAGCAAACTTATAGGCATTTGTTTTACTTTCAATCACTTCCTGCTTCACAACATATGTATTCCTCCAGGTTTCCTGACTGGTCTTTTTATGAGACTTCTTTCCAAACACATTATTTTCGATTTCCATAATCACTTTTGAAGAAAAACTCACACACTCTTCATGATAAACCAAAACACTAATATTACAATTAGATGTATAATTGGTTGGAATGAATGATTGTATATCAATATAAGATTTCCTGTAATTTTTCAGATATCAGTTAAATCCATTATTTAAAATTGGAACAAGTTATATTATTTATTCACAGTATGGTCTATTCATGCTTTATCTCTATATTCATAGACACAGGGTGCACCTCTTTGTAAGCCCAATACTAATTTTACGTCTTTAATATATTGCTCCCAGAAATGGTGGAAGAAATACTCATGTCACCTGATCTACATATACATTTTATCCCAGTAATATTCTGGACAAAAAATTTAATGGCCATACTTATGATTGTACCAAGGCCTAAATGGAAAGTGAACACGGATTACTAAAAACATCCATGTCCAGGTTGTGTAATGCTCTCAAATGCCAATCCTATTGGTGACTACATATTTGTTTCTTCCTAAGATTATATATTGAAAATCAACACTGTTGAACATGTCTAATCCTATCAGTCACTTTATACTTTGCCTAATTTTGTAATGTCTCTATTGATATCTGCTTTTCTGCATATTTTCCCCAGCTCATCCTAGTGACTGACTCTTCATATGTGCTGACATTTAAATTCAGTCTCTAACCGAAACCCTATTGCTAAAGAACTTTTGGTGCAAATCATATACTCACTCTTCCACCTAAACCTACCGACTAGCTTCATGATCCTAGCAACTATCCCTTTTTGACTGGATGTTCTCTTCTACATTCAATCATCCAAGGTACAAGGTCCTATGCCATTGTATATCGAATTATATGAGACATATTTGCAGAACATAATTCGTAGCTAAGTATCCCAATCAAGGGCTCAATGCCCTTCTGGGCTTCAAATCATACCTAGATTTCTGTTTTCATACTTATATTTCACCTCTATATTCTTGTAAATATCACAGGTTTCCAACACTATTATTCATCACACAGAATGATTCCTAACCCAAATTGAACCTGTTATTAACCATAAACATACACTGTTCCCTCAAACTCATTTTACAAAAGAGCAGGAACAGAGTTGTTCTTAAAATACAGGAAAGTAGGGGACCGTCCACCTGCTGAAAACCTCAAAGGTCCATGCAGAAATGATACTTGCACAAGTTGTAGGCATGTATGAAGGACCTGAGTGAGCAAAAGTCATCTTCCATGGCAAAAAAACCTAGTTAGAACGAAGGGACGTGTCTGAATCAGCCTCTCTCTTCATATTGTAGAGAAGACTGACCAAAACAGGCCTGTGTGGAGAGCTGTTCCCGTTTGGCTATCGTTTATATTCCATTCTAACTTGTGAAAGTGTCACAAGAATTAGCGGCTGGCTCCATCTCTTGGGACTCTTGGAAGCAACTGTTAGGACAAAGTGGTTGCCAAGGCAGTCACCTCATTCAGTTCCAAAGAAAGTGACATACCTCATTTCCTTGGTGATGGAACTCTCTGAACTTGGTATCCAAGAAGCCACCCAGTGGCAGTCCCAGTCCCAGTCCCAGTCCCAGTGGGCTCACTTGTTTGGATTTTCCAAGGACAAAGTCAGCCTTTCTTGGTACCTACTGATGTGAGGATGGCCAAATGCCAGTAGAGCTCTGAAGAGGGACCTTTTCTGAGAAAACAGGTAGTGGCTCACCGCTGGCTCCTCTCAACTTCACAGAGTTGGACAAGGAGACCAGATCTGAGACAAGACAGGCCAATTCGGGGAAACATTGTATGGCTCACCAGTCAGAGGACACTCCGGGTTGTCACAGACCTACTTGGGGAAAGAAGGTGCCTTTGTGGGAGTGGGTTTGGGTTTGTGGTTCTGTCTCATGTTCTGAGAATAGGTAGGAAAGGCGTTTTTTGTTTTTTTTTTTTGTTTTGTTTTGTTTTTTTTGGTTTTGAGTGGACTGTTCTAGTAAGTCGTTTGACAAGGCGAGTGTTTCTTTGTCTGTGTATCCCACTGTGTCTGGTGTTGTACACATTAGAAAAGAAAATGCATTAATGGATGTGTCCTGTCTAGTATAAATCTTCCCAAAATTCATCCTGCCCAATATATGAATGAACTGCAGCTTGTCTTATCAATGGGAAACACCTGCTATCTTCCTAAGTTGCTGGTTTCTTCCTAAATTCTGGCCACTCTGCAGAATAGGCTCACGGTTTTGTGTACAAGATATGTACCACCTCCAAGCTCTCTGACATGGCCAAGTACTGGAGAGCTGAAGAGAATGGCGAGCATCTCAGAAAACTCAGATATCAGTGTGACCAGGAAACTCTCAGTTGAGAGACCCTGCTTTGGACTTTTTGTTTAAGTACTGTTCTCTTGCACTGAATATCTGGAAGGATTTTGCTTCCGGCCACCCCTTTGTGAAGCCTGAAGAATATAGTTTTGAAATGGAAATGAATGGGCATCACCTGTGGCTCTTTGCTTTATTGCTTTCGAAAGGGATGTGGCTGAATTAGCCTCTTGGCCTTGTTTGTGGCTGTGATTTAGATTCTAAGCACATGATGGATCTAAAGAATGATTCCACCTAGGTCTGGTTTGGTCCATCTTTGCCACATTAAGAAAAGAGAGGCTGATTCAAACACGTCCCTTCGTCCTGAATAGGTTGTTTGCCATAGAAGATGACTTTTGCTCTCTCAGGTCCTTCATAGCTGCCTATATCTTCTCCAGGGATCATTTCTGCATGGACCTTTGAGGTTCTCAGCAGGTGGAAGATCCCCTACATTCTGTATTGTAAGACCAGCTCTGGCCCTGCTCTTCTATAAAGTTAGATTGAGGGAACTGTGTATGGTTAGGTTTAATACCTGGTTCAATTTGGGTTATGAATCATTCTGCGGGATGCATAATGGTATTGGGAACCTGCGATATTCACAAGAATATATAGGTGAAATATAAGTATGAAAACAGAAATCTAGGTAAGATTTGAAGCCCAGAGGGCATTGGGCTGTTGATTGGGATACTTAGCATTTAATTATGTTCTGCACAGATGTCTCAGATAAATCGATATACAATGGCATAGGACCTTGTACCTTGGATGATTGAATGTCGAAGAGAACATGCAGTCAAAAAGGCATAGTCAGTAGGATTAAGAAGATAGTCGATAGGTTTAGAAAGACGAGTGAGTATAGGATTTGGACCAAATGTTCTTTAGCAACAGGGTTTCGGGTAGAGAGTGAATGTAAACGTAAGCACATGTGAAGAGTCAGTCACAATGATGAACTGGGGAAAATATGTCAGAAAGCAGATATCAACAGAGACATTAATAAATCAGGCAAAGTATAAAGTGAGTGATAAGATTAGATATTTTCAATATGGTTGAGGTTGAATATATAATCTTAGAAAGAAACAAATATGTAATTACGAATTGGATTGACATTTGAAAGCGTTAGGCAATATGAACATGGATGCTTTTAGTTGTCCTTGCTCAGTTTCCATTTAGGCTTTGGTAGAATCTTAAGTGTTATCTTTGCTTTTTTTGTCCAGAATATTACTGTGATAAATGTATATGTAGATCAGGTGACATGAGTATTTCTTCCACCATTTTTTTTAGGAATAATTGGAAGACCTATAAATTAGTCTTGGGGGTACAAAGAGGTGTAACCTTTGTTTATGAATACAGAGATAATGCATGAATAGTCCATACTGTGAATAAATAATATAACTGGATCTACTTTAAATAATGGATTGAATTATTATCTGAAATTATATATGAAATCATATATTGATATACAATCATTCATTCCAACCAGTTATACAACTAATGGAAATATTAGTGTTATGGTTTATCATGAAGGGTGTGTGAGTTTTGGTTCAAAAATGATTATGGAAAACGAAAATAATGACTTTGGAAAGAAGCCTCATTAAAAGACCAGTGAAGAAACATGGAGAAATATATGTGTTCTGAAGTAGGAAGTGATTGTAATTAAAAAAAATGCCTATGAATTTGTGAACTTGTGGATGAAATACATATCCTATGATGTGCATAAACTGAAGAAATAGTAATGTACCAGTGTTGAATAAAAATGAACATCAAAATGCACATCATGTCCCATAGGAATCTACTTGCATTGATGTTATACTGGATCAGTTACTGTAGAAATATTAGGATTTGTATGCACCATTCACTGAAGTTAGTTGTCAGTACTAGGAAAGAAATATGTAGTTCAGGTAGATGAATATTTGTGAGAATAATCTTGTGAAATTTTGATTATAAATCCACACATATGAATATGAATGAATTTAGGGAGTGTATAATAAGACACATATATTACATATTTTGATAAATCTGTAGAGTGTGTATATATATATACAGACACACACACACACACACACACACACACACACACAACCAGATATTAAAAACTAGCAAAATATATGCCGATCAAAATTCATCATGAAATATATATCATAAAGATCCAAAAATATTCTTTTGACTGAACATGGGTTTATGTATAGTGTTGTTCTACTGGGAAGCTCACCCATAGGTTGAATTTTCAGTTCCAACACCATTTTGGAAGAGTGATGTCTTCTCACACTTTGTATCTGCCAAGTCATGTAACTCACAAGAATGTACGTGTGATCCCCGTAGGATTCTATTTGTGCATATAAAAATACATGTGCTGAATAAGCTCCAGAGAAAGGGAGACAGTAATTCACATATTTGTTAACTTTAAAAACACATGGAGAACTATTTCAATTAAAAATTGACTAGATTTATAACACCTACCCTTTCTCATGCAAAAGTCAATTTCAACTCTGAACTGCGTGTATTTATATACTGTTTTGGTTATTTTTCTCTATCATATTAGGATTAGTAGTCAGAGTCTAGTAGAATATGGGTTAGTGTCAGGTATTCAGAAATTCGAATGGAAAATAGGAAAATTAATCTAATATGTATGCAAATATGTGCTACAAAAAATCTTCCCACTCTCATCCAGAACAATGCCTTGACATTACCTTCGCCCCAAGTTAGACACATTTAGAGAAGAAGAGTTAAAAAATCTGTGATTACATTTCTGGAATGGAACATGCTCATGAGTGCACAAAAT
The DNA here is from genome assembly GCF_048772815.1 of Callospermophilus lateralis. NCBI lineage: Eukaryota > Metazoa > Chordata > Mammalia > Rodentia > Sciuridae > Callospermophilus > Callospermophilus lateralis. Next base: position 58,634 of record NW_027512697.1, read on the forward strand.
TGGAGGTGGTATAGGAGTTTCTAAAAGTAAGGACAGGGTACACACTCCACAAACATGGAGCTCTGCCAGCCTAACACTTTTTGAGAAACTGCCACTGAGGTTGTGCACTTGAAATATATGTTGTTGTCAGGAGTTAAGTTTCCTTTGCAGTGACACCCTCAAAGCTGGGTGTGCGTCTCTGAGACCTTGAGGACATAGTTTCTTATTTTCCAATGTACACGAGGCAGCAGTGCTGAAGTCTCTCTTTGTAGGTTAACTTTGGGGACTGGGGCTTAGTGTCTCCCCATGTGGAATGTGAAGCCAATTGATCATCCTCCACTTTTTGTGGTGTTTCTTGCTGCTGCACTGGGAGTTTGGTATTTGCTTCTTGAAATACAACAGTTCAACTGGTACACCGTGCTGGAGGGAATTCTGTCAAGTGTGGTGGGTCGGGGTCTGCAAGAAAGTGCACCATCCAGGCTTCACTGAAACTTTAGTGACACACCATAAATTTTGGCCTTCCCTGGCCAGACAACGACCCTCTCTGAGGCTCTAATTGTCCTCATAATTTCTGATATTGGGACCAGCAAAAATAAATAAATAAACTACCATTTGTGTCATGCTTGTCAAAGTTCTGTTTTCTGTAACCCCCCTTTTGTGTAACTTTCTGGGCCATATAGCTGGGCTATAGGAAAGGCGGGGTTGCTGTTTTGTTCCTGCCGTTTTGGGAGGGAGAGGCAGCCCAGCTGGTTGACATAATAAGCTTGCCTCAATTTGATTTTAGTTGGAGTCAGTGTTCTTTTTTTGCTTTCTCATCTAACCTTTTTGAGTTTCCCAGCAAGATGACCCTGCCGACCAGATCACAAGACCAGACTGCTGGAAATTCTGAATCTGGCCTTCCCTCCAGGGCTCCGGGCTGGAGAGCCACTCTAGGGGGTGCACATCTTGAGATGTTCCAAGGCCTTTGAGTGAGCGTTCGGTCCCAGGAGCACTGCAGTGAACCACCTCACTAAAACTATTAGCAAGCACCTGGTGGAGGAGGCCTCAATAATTAAGTGTTGCCTTTATTACATCGGATATCCGTTAAAGGAAGATCTGTTCTGATGACATAGAGGTGTCCTGGGGAGGCTCACATATACTCCTTTTCGGGACAGTAATAAGAATCATTCTGTCTTCTGTTCTGTTCTGTAGGGAATTCCTCTGGAATGGTAGAGAGGTGCTGACTGGCATGCACGCGGTCCTACTTCGGAGCTTTAGCAAGACGTTGCATTGCTCCTCTGTTTTTCTGTTTTGAGTCCGGGTTTCTGTTTTTTGTGTTTTGTTCTGTGTTCTATGTTTTTCTTGTTTGTTTTGTTCTGTGATTTCTGTGGCAAAATCTTAACTATATTGGACGTGAAAATGGGTAACAAAGCAAGTAAAACTGACATCCCTTTGGACTGTGTTTTAAGGAACTGCGATGAACTTTACCCCCCTTTGTTAAGCAGAATGAGAGAAGCCCCTAGCTGGGTGCCTGGAGCACACCCACTGAAGAGGACAATGCCTGCTGTGGACCTGAGAACTGAGTATCTCCCAGGTTAAAAAGTGAATCTCCATTAAAACCCCTTGTCCCTCCAGATCCAGAGAGTCACAACATTTGGGCAGAGTCCCCTGTGTTTTTCCTTTGTTACCAAAGCAATAACCCCCCCCCCCTTTTCTTTTTCTAAAAACCTTGTCCTCATTATTAAATTGGCATTAATTGGCTTCAAGGTCAGGAGCCGAACTTTAAGTTACAAATTTTGCTACATCCCCCCCCCCCCGCTTAGTCCTGGAACTTTTTTAGAACTGACTACTTAAATGTTAGTAAAGTAAATGTAGCATGCTTGGGGTGGATCCAAACCAGAGTAGCTGATCCTGTAAGTAAAAGGAGGGACTGAGGGACTCCCAGCAGCTGCTGAAGCCCTGTTGCTTCAGGGAATTCCCTCCTTTCTTCCCTGCACTGTAAGGATTATGCCACCTCTGTCTTCTAAAAAAGAGAAAAAGAAAAAGAGGACACTAAATGCATTAAAGTCACCATGGAGACCCTTGATTGTACATTTCAGGTGGCCCCTCTTTTAAAACATCTGGTCCCCCCCTGTTGACATCTATGGTGCCACTGGTGTAGGAGATTTTTCTCTTATCTGCTCTGGTTTAAAGGGTTCTGTCTGACAGCCACAGTCTGGACCTCCTTTCTGTCTGTCTTGTGTCTTTGTTTCTGGCCCTTTAAGACACGTGCAATAATGTGTTGATATTATAAATTGTTTTTGGGGAATGATCTTAGCTGAATGTGTGTCTAAATGATGATGTTTTATTGTAACAATCTGGTATCTGAATGGGTTTTTGAAGCATTGCACAACCTTGCAGTTAAAAGTCGGGTTTAGGTAATTGTTTAGTTTATGATTTCAGATAATTCATGCCAGAGAACTTAAATACTAAGGATGGAAAACTAAAGAACTCTACTTCCAAGTTGGCAAGTAACTTCCCAATCACTCAGTCTTTTTTTTTTCACCAATTTTGAATTGGGTAGCCTGGGAAAATGTCACTTTGTGCACCAGAGCATTAATCTGGACAAGTATTGTAAATCATAGTATGATATCTGTTGACAAAACAAGATGTAAAGATATAAAATTTTGTGAATTGTATCTTAAACTTGTACCATAATTTTCAACATCCGAACCTGAAAATTATGGTTAAAATGCCTTAGGCCTGAGGTGTCTGCTCAGAATAGCAGTTTTTTCTTCCTCCTTCCAGACCTCAGCCATGATTTATTTTGAAAGGCAAATGAAAGAAGCCTGCAAGATTATTAGGAGACTGATCTGAGGCCTAAGAAAAAAAAGGTAAATTGTATGGTATTTACTAATTACTGACCAGTCATTTTTTCTAGGACTCTTATTTTTTTCCTTAGATACTTTATTTTTTTTTTTTTTTGAGCTCATGATTTTGATCATACAGACCTAGGTTAATGTTTTTCTGATCAGTACTATCTTTGACCAACTTTGGAATTTTTGAAACATTGCAATGGAGATTTCACCTGCGAAAAGCTAAAAGGCCTTTACTATTATTACGTGTGCTCAATTTTGTTATGTGTTGTATGTCTATATATACATATGTCGGTATATCATATATATGATACACAAATTAACATATATAAGGAGCACTCATAAAAAAAGCGCTCATATAAGCAAATTTTAAAAAGTGGATCCAAAGGTCTTTAATTCACGTGATTTAAATGGTTCAATTAAATTGGATAAACAGATAAAAATAAATGTTTTTAAATTTAAGCTTTCAAGTTTTTCTAGGTATTCAAAAATCTAATAAAATGTTAATATCTACAAAATGTCTAATATGCCTTGTTTCTAGGACTTTTCCTTCAACATAAAAATGGTTTACACTCTTCAATACATTTGTCTAATATTTTGATAAATAAGTAAAGTAAATTTGATATGGGATTACTCATTCATGAGTACTTTTATTAGATATCTGATTGACTTCCTAACGTCTGTATAAGTTTCACTAAAGTCTGTAAAGGATAGTAAAAATCAATCATGTGTTAAAGAGACAAAAATTTCTTAAAACATAAGTTTACCCATAGCATTGTGTTTATTAAGTTTTATTTTTTCTAGAGCAAGCAACCATAGAAATTAAACAACTGATTAAATTAGAACTGTTATTTTAGAGCACTGTATTGCCATTTCTTTAAAAACTAAACTTGGTTAATGTAGAAACATCAATGTAATTGTGATGCTACTAATGTGCTCATATCAGGTATGCAAGTCTGTAAGGTAAAAATTTTAAAAGAGGATTATATCAAGCTAGTGTTCTGAAGTTGTACGGTAAAAAATGTATTGGGGATTTATTCACCTGTTACCAATAAGATATGCAAAGTTTTATGTTACTTTTTACATTGGGGAACAATTTAAATGTATTTTATGTTAATTAGAGCCTAATCTATGTAAAGGTTAAAAACTTTCAGCATTTCTTTAATTCATGTTTTAAAAGTGATATTATATGTTGTTAGCTAATGTTCATGTGACCTCAAACAATTTATGTAAACTTAGTAAAATAATATTTAAAAAATAAAGATCAGCTTTAGAACTAAAACACTTAATATTTATAAAGAGCCCTGCCTTACCTGAGATAAGGCTGTATGTCCCATCTTACTACATGTGAGAATGACTACAAAAGCAGTAGGTCAGATTTTATTTCTTTAAAGTTATGTTAAAAGTTCTTTTTTATGTCAAAATAACTAGGATCTCAAACAGGGGATATAATGTATTACTCAGCCAAAAAATTCAGTGTAGCTATTACACGAACTAAGTATTTTTACTCTTGTTATAAAATTTTATTTTGTAATTTCCTTATATGTGATCTAGATTCTCTGTTAGTGTTTTACAGAAGTGGTGCTTTAAGCACAAAACATGGGTTAATTTCAGAGAGTAAGTTATCACCTACAAGACAGACAGAATAATACAGATCCCAATTAATAAAAAGATAAATAATTATAAAGTTATAGACATTAAAGCCCAGTGCTCTTAATATAAGGATGTTAAAATTTATTTGATGGATGTTTAAGATTAGGGTTTAAAATTAAATTTAAATGAAAAGGGCCAAAAAAAACAATATTTGTCTCTTGCCCTCTGAGTCAGTCTGAATCCAGGGAACAGGGGACTTCACTAAAGAGTTTTGCAACTCTGGGCCACATAAACTCCCCATCAGGTAGTTTAATGAGACCACTGGAGAACAGAAAGCCAATCAGTGCATTTGCTATGAAGAGGAGAGTCATCAGAGAAGGGAGAAATCCCTGATGCTTCCCAGGGAAGCCACATGGTCAAGCAAGACGTGGACCCACCTAGCGCAAATGGCTCTAGAAGAACTGAGAAAGTGCTCTCAAGTTTCCCCAGTAATGACTCCCATGAAAGCTCAGCTGACTGTTAACAATAGATAGAAACAAAAGTCAGTTTGACTTCTTCATCTTAAACACTTAGCAAAGACAATGAAAACCAAAATACAGCCATTCCTGGGCATTTTAAATAATAATAATAATAATAATAATAATAATAATAATAATAATAATAATAATAATATTTTATGGTATACACTTTATGTTAGCCTCCCAAAATAAGTAAGACTGGAGGCTACAAAGAAGGATTCTCAGAGAGGAATGCCTGATACTTATTAAAAGAGACTATCAAGAAGAGCTGCCAGAGGCAGAAATTTTCAGTTTAAGGCCTAAAGATATTCCTAACCTACACAGGTAAGTTTGGTGTTTGCTAGTACAATTATCCAGCATTGAGTATCAGAATTAAAGGTTTCCTCTATTAGACACAGAGGTCATACTGGTAAAAGGATTTTGCAAGATCAGATGACATTAAATTATTAAACTGTATCTTATGGGGAGGGACAACTGTAATACTAAAAGTTAAATATTAAGTTGACAGTCTTGATAACTGGGAATATTAAAGACCAGTGAGGGAAATTCTATAGAGTGACATGTTCCAGCTGCTGCAACATTTACTCAGTACTCATGGTTTTTGTTTCTCTCATAGAAGAACCCATCCCCAGATGACTTTACAACCTGTTCTTCCTTAACGAGACTTCAAAACGAACTGATTTCTAAAAGGCAACTCATGTCCCTCAACTACTTCTAAAAGGCAACTCATGTCCCTCACACCATGCCTACTCACGTCACCCTCTCTCAGCTCAGAAGAATCCAAAATGGGTGACGCCTCTCTTATTACAACAATGGAGCCAAATATAAATAGACTATCAATACAAGTAATTAATTAAGTCAGGTAAAATCAGGGAGACTGGTTTGGGGTGAGTTCTAAAAATTTGGAGACTTTTACCTGAGGGATTAAAATTTCCTCAGTGCTCTTCCCCCAATCTATCAAAGATTTGAAAGGGACACAGAGAAAAGGGGAAAATGATAGACCCAACCTGATCTTTTATTAAAATTGGGAGCCATCTTGCCACAAAGCATGAAAAGATAATTTTGGCTTTACCATAAATTACTGAAAATTCTGAACCTGTTTGGAATGCCTGCCAGTGACTTGAACTGACCCATGTCTTGCTCTCTGACCTGATAGCAACCCTTTTTGAAACTTTAGTGACATATCATAAATATTTGCCTTCCCTGGCCAGACAGCAACCCTCTCTGAGGCTCCATTTTACAGCAAAAAAAAAATGTAAACTACCATTAGTGTGATGCTTGTCAGAGTTCTGTTATCTCTAACCCCCATTTTGTGTAACTTTCTGGGCTATAAAACTGTGCTGTAGGAAAGCTGGGGTTGCTGTCTTGTTCCCGCCGTTTTCGGAGGGAGAGGCAGCATGGCCAGTGGAAATAATAAGTTTAATTTAATTTGATTTCTATTGGAGTCAGTGGTCTTTTCTTGTGTCCTGATCTAACAGGTAAACACTCCAAAAACTTGCAGCTCTGCTGGCCTAAAGACTTCTTAAGACACTTCCCTTGAGATTGGGCACTTGAAATATATGTTGTTTTAAGGAGCTTTAGCATCCTTTCTAGTGGGACCATCAAAGCTGGGTCTGCATCTATGTGACCTGGAGGACATGTTTTCTTATATTCCAATGAACATGAGGCAGCAGTGCTGAATTCTCTCTTTGTAGGTAAACTGTGGCCACTGGGTGCTAAGTGTCTCCTCGTGTGGACTGTGAAGACATTTGGTCATCCTCCACATTTATTGCTGTTTCTTGCTGCTGCACTGGGATTTTGGTATTTGCTTCACGAAATACAAGGAGTTCAACTGGGACCCAGTGCTGGAGGGAGTTCTGTCACGTGCGGTGGGTCAGAGTCTGCAGGAGAATGCACCAACCAGGCTTCTATCCCACAGAGCCTGCCCCCTTGACCATAGCAACCTGATTCTGAACATTGCCCTGAAATTTCTCCTTATAACAAGATGCCTTTACATAGAAGGTTCTGCTGGCTGCACCATGTCAGTCACAACCCATTTGGAAGTAAATGGCAGATCCACATGGCCCCACCACAGATGTTTTATCACACACCTGCACAACACTGCTCTATGACCACTAATCAGGAGGCTCCAACTTACTGACATCTCTGTTCTACACCATTATCATAAAACCCAGTCAATTAAGGCACTGTCTGGTACACTTAAAATAGCAACAGGACATCCAAGATTTTCCAGTGCCACCTGGTCATGGGAATTTCAAAAATTTCATGATATTTATCTAGGCATTCTTCAAGGATGAAGTCGGAGGCACTGTGGGTTTCAATTCATTCAGGAACCATTAAATGTTGAGGAAGATCATTTCAATGAAAACTCTGGAGAAATCTCACAGGCAAGGCTTCCCAAAGAGTGGGCAAAAGGTTACATGAAGCCAGGCCCATAGAGGTCTACAATGAGAGGTCCTTGTGTGTTTTGACTCTCAACTATGGATGCCAAGGCTTTCAAAATAAAATCATATGATATCATGGCTGAGATTCCCTGTGTTCTGTGGAAAGCCACCCTTGGTCTACATCTCAGTTTTCAAGGGCGACTCTCATGCGTGGCCTCCAAAAATGCCAACACAAATAATGGCAATACTTTTTTGAGGTCAGTTCCACAACGCAGTCTCAAAGGGTAATCACACCAGAGTTTAAAGCCCGGTGGACCCAGTCATCTTTTCCAATCGCCACACAAATGACCACAATTAAAACCAAAACACTTCCACATAGCCCTCATATTCTTCCATATAGACACTCATCATAACCTCTGGCTGGAGGTTTCCATGAGGGGCACATCTAAAAACAGGGTCCAAAATAAGCTCCTTTTCCCCTCATTTGCCTAAAGTCTTTGTGGCTGGGACAACTTTCCTGTGAACCAGGAGTGATCAAATAGGCCTGCTCTTAATACTGCTCTGCTTCTCCAATTTGAGGCCTACTGACAGTATGGTATAGATTCTTCATGGGATTTGGAGTCATGAGGAAACCCAAGCACCACTACAGGGCTTTGATGTACTAATTTGACCCAAGGGATCCCTATTTTCACTTGATGGATGTCCAGAAACTAAGAGAGATAGGCAAGAAGCTTCATCCACTATTACTGATTTTTTTGCCATTTTGGTTTTGGATGTACACATGGCATCTTTCTTTAGATCCATCTGGTGTTGAGAATCTAAGCGACAACCTCACACAGGGCCAAGATGCTGATTCAGACACATCCATTTTAAAAGCAATTAAGCAAAGAGCCACAGGTGATGCCCATTCATTTCCATTTGAAAACTATTTTCTTCAGGCTTCACAAAGTGTGACCTGAGGCAAAGACCTTCCTGACATTCAGGGCAACAGAAAAATAGGTAAGCAAAAGGCCCAAAGCAGGGTTTCTCCACTGAGACTTTCCTATTCACACGGATATCTGAGTTTTCTGAGATGCTCTCATTCTCTTCAGCTATTCAGTACATGGCCATTTCACAGAGCTTGGAGGTGGTACATACCTTGGACACAAAACCATGAGCCTATTCTGGATAGATGACTGAATTCAGGAAGAAAACTGGAACTTTGGAAGATAATAGGTATTGCACATCAATAAGGCTAGCCACTCTCTATTCATAAATTGGGCAGGATGAATGCTGGGAGCTTTCTACTAGACACAACACATCCATTGATGCATTCTCTTTACTATTGTCTACAACCACTGACACAGTAAAATACACAGACATAGAAACACTCACCTTGTCAAATGACAAACAAGAAACAGTCCACCCCAAACCAAACAAACCGACTTTTCTACCTATTCTCAGAAAATGTGAAAACCACATACTCACACCCACACTCAAAAAGGTACCTCCTTCCCCCAAGTAGGTCTGTGACTCTATGGAGTGTCTTCTAACTGGTGAGCCATACTATGTTCCCCCGAAATTGCCTCTACAGTCTCAGATCTTGTCTCCTTTTCCAACTCTGTGAAGTTGCCATGAGCCAGTGGTGAGCAACTACCTGCTTTCCCAGGAAAGGACCCTCTTCATAGCTCTCCTGTCATTTTGCCATCCTCACATCAGTAGGTACCAAGAAAAGCTGACCCTGTCCTTGGTAAATCCAAACAATTGAGTTCACTGGGACTGGGACTGGGACTGCCTCTGGGTCTCTGGGTTCCTGGATACCATGTTCAGAGAGTTCCATCAACAAGGAAGTTAGGTAGGTCAATTCCTTCAGCAACTGAATGAGGTCACTGCCGTGACAATCACTTTGTCCTAACAGTTGCTTCCAAGAGTCCCATGAGATGGAGCCTGCCCCTACTTCCTGTGACACTGTCACAAGTTAGAATGGTATATCAACCATAGGCACCCAGGAACAGTTCTTCACACAGGCCTGGTTTGGTCCATCTTTACATTAAGAAGAGAGAGGCTGATTCAGACACATCCCTTCAATCTGACCAGGGTTTTTGCCATGGAAGATGACTTTTGCTTTCTTAGTTCCTCAATAGCTGCCTACATCTTATCCAGGGATCATTTCTGCATGGACCTTTGAGGTTCTCAGCAGGTGGAAGAACCCCTACATTCCTGTATTGTAAGACGAACTCTGTACCTGCTCTTCTGTAAAGTGAGATTGAGGGAACAGTGTATGGTTAGGGTTAATAACAGGTTCTATTTGGGTTAGGATTCATTCTACGAGTTGATTAATGGTATTGGACACCTGCGATATTTACAAGAATATACAGGTGAAATATAAGTTTGAAAACAGAAATCTAGGTAAGATTTGAAGCCCAGAAAGGCATTAGGCCCTTGAGTGGGATACTTAGCTTTGAATTATATTCTGCACAGTTGTCTCAGATGAATCAATATCAATGGCATAGGACCTTGTACCTTGGATAATTGAATGTCGAAGAGAACATCCAGTCAAAAATGGATAGTCAGTAGGATTAGGACATAAGTCCGTAGGTTTAGTAAGAAGAGTGAGTATAGGAGTGGGAACAAAAGTTCTTTAGCAATCGGCTTTCGGGTAGAGAGTGAAAGTAAATGTCAGCACATGTGAAGAGTCAGTCACAATAATGATCAGTGATACTATGTAGGGAAGAAGATATCAATAGAGACAGTAGGAAATCAGGCAAAGTATAAAGTGAGTGATAGGATTAGACATTTTCAACATGGTTGAGTTTGAATATATAATCTTAGGAAGAAACAAATATGTAGTCACCAATAAGATTGACATTTGAGAGCATTAGGCAACCTGGACATGGATTTTTTAGTAATGCATGCTCACTTCAATTTAGGCTTTGGTACAATCATAAGTGTGACATTTTCTTTTTGTGTCCAGAATATTACTGTGATAAAATGTATATGTAGAACAGGTGACATGAGTATTTCTTCCAACATTTCTGGGAGCTACATTTTGAAGATGAATAAATTAGTATTGGGGATGCAAATAGATGTACCCTGTGTCTATAAATAGAGAGATAATGCATGAATAGGCCATACTGTGAATAAATAATATAAGTGGTTCAAACTTTAAATAATGGATTGAATTGATATCAGAAAATATACAGGGAATCTTATATTGATATACAATCATTCATTCCATCCAGTTACACATGTAATGGTAATATTAGAGTTATGGTATATCATGAAGAATGTGTGAGTTTTGCTTCAAAATGATTATGGAAATCGAAATGAATGTGTTTGAAAAGACCTGTCATGAAAAGACCATTCAGGAACCCAGGAGGAATACATGTGTTCTGAAGCCGGAAATGATTGAAAGTGAATCAAATGTCCATAAATTTGTGAACTTGTGGAAGAAATATATATCCTATGATGTGAATAAACTGAAGAAAATTTAATATACCAGTGTTGAATAAAATGAACTTCAAAATACACATCATGTCCAATAGAAATCTATTTGCATTGATGTTAAACTGTGTCAGTCACTGTAGAAATATTAGGATTGTATGCACCATTCACTTAAGTTACTTTTCAGTACTAGGAAACAAATAAGTATTTCAGGTGGATGTATATTTCTGAGAATAATCTTGTGAAAAGTTGATTATAAATTCACATACATAAACATGAATGAATTTAGGGAGTGTATATAAGACACATATATTTCATATTTTGAAAAATCTGGAGAGTGTGTGTGTGTATATATATATATATATATATATATATATATATATATATACAAAACACACACACAGACAAAAAAATGTAGCAATATATATGCCAAACGAAATTCAACATGAGATATATATCATCCATAGATGCAAAAATATTTATTTTACTGAACATGGATTTATGTATAATGTTGATCTACTAGGAAGCTCACCCAAGGTTGAATTTTCAGTTTCAACAGCGTTTATGAAGAGTGATCTCTTCTCATAATTTGTATCTGCCAAGTCAGCCTCCTCACAAGAATGTACGTGTGATTCCAAGTAGGATTCGATATGTGCAGATAAAAATACATGTGCTGAATAGGCTACAGAGAAATGGAGACAGGAATTCACATGTTTGTTAACTTTAAAAACACATGGAGAACTATTTCAATTAAAAATTAACTAGATTTATTACAACTACCCTATATCATGCAAAAGGCAAGTCCAACTATACACCATGCCTCCTCCGAACTGCTTGTATTTCTATTCTGTTTGGGTTATTTTTCTCCATCATATTAGGATTAGTAGTCAGAGTCTCGTAGGGTATGGGTTAGTGTCAGTTGTCCCGGTCGGCCGGACACATCAACGTTCGTAACGAACCTAGTTGGGGAGGAATCGAGGGTCAAGAGACACGACAGATGACAGCAAGATAGGAGTTCTGATCATGCTGCAAACTTTTATTGTTCTCACATTCGAATTCATATGCTGCAGATGGAAAAGCTCTCTTATCGGCAGTTGCTGGATGTCATCAGAAAGTGAGATAACCTCAGGATGTTTCAGGAAGACAGATGGCCGCAGGATATCTCAGGGATATAGATGGCTGAGGGATGTCTCCCAGGCAGGATATCTCCCAGGGGGCTGCTTCTTGTCAGTGTAAGGCTATTCTTTGAAGGAGAACTTCCTTCTAGCCCCTGACCTCTCCCCTTTTTTATATAAAATATATGACCATACCTTACTGGCCAATGTTTTAGGGGGTGATAGAGGCTCTGTTTCTCAAGGAGGCCTTAGAATATCTCCTGATCTGAGAGAGCATGTTTACTAGAAGATTTCTTGGTGGCCTTGGCATGTTTTTGGAGGAGACGGCTTTGAGGGGGAAGCATGCCGACCGCCATGCACCAGACCGTGTCACTAAGAGGTCTTATGTTTTGGGATCCGTGGATCCATCCTCCTGCAGTCCATCCTGCACCCTCTGTTATTAGGGCCTAACATCCTCACTCCATGGGTGCATCCTCCCCCAAACGGAGGGGCCCATGGAGGACGAATCCTTATGGCAATGGCAGAAGATGGTTGGTCAGAGCTGTTACTTATAGTTTTATGTAAGAAAAAGAGATCTGTGGGGATGTAAACTTAAGAAATAAGCCTGTGAGAAGGGTAGAACATCCTTTTAAATGTTGGCAGCATGGTCTTCCATCTCCAGATGATGATAGTGGACCTGTATGGGCTTAGAGGCCAAAATATTAATCTGTTCTTTAATAAAGTGTACCAGCCTGTTTATAATGCAGGGGCCTATGGACACCATTAAAAGGAAACCCAACAAAGGGCCTAATAGGGGTACAAGGTAGGGTAGAAATCCATTAAACCCTGTCCAGAGGGGATTTTCAAAAAGTTCCCTTCGTCTCTTTTCTAGATCTTCTTGAAGCTGCTTAATTTTAGAGCGTACTATGCCTGATTTATTGGCATAAAAGCAGTATCGTTCCCCTAAGGCCAAGCAAGCAAATACCTCCCTGGTTAGCTGTCAGCAAATCTAAGCCTCGTCTATTTTGAAGAAACACTTCCGCCAGGGAGTCTACTAGGTTCTGCAAATCTTTAATGGTTCCTGATAGAGTTTATACATCATTTATAAGTTGTTGAGACAGGCGAGGTAAGAGTGTATTGCCTGACTAAGCCAGCTGTACCTGTGCCCACAGCAGCTGTTATTCGAAGGCTGGCAAGGAGTTGTAAGGCCTGTATTGCCCGCCTGTGTCTTTTCACTAAAGTGTCTAGACTAGGAATGCATAGAGTTTCGTCTCCTAGGACAATAGTTTTATGAGGGAGTAATAAGGCAAGAACACAGCCAACAGTCCAATTTGCTGGAAGCCTGGAGAAGGCCGAGTTTCCTCCACACATAAAAACTGTGCCATTGGGGGGACAAAGATGGGGTGGGTGAGGAATAGTTTTGTACTGTTGAGCAATTTCCAAAGGAAGTAACTCCAACATCAGTATCATACGTATTATTCTGCATCACGCCTAAAAGACATATTGTAAAAGTGCCTATAGGCTGTACTTTAAAAGGAAATCTGGGTTGGCATGTATTATCATCGTCTATGATAGAATTAATAGAACTGCAATAGGCATGATTGCCCCTGTTGTCATGGAGAGCCAGCAATCACCAGCAAGGGTGGGCTTGGAATTATTAAGGAAGGAGAAGGTAGTTTCCAAAGTATCTAATGTATTGGTATCTAAACCTGGGAGCTGGGATTTAGGCTATATTAAGGGATGATATGTGAGCTCAGGGATTTGGGGTTTCAAAAGTTTGATTATCTGAGGATGCTTGACAGCATCAGTGAATCCTCCACAATCAGAGACCCCTGTAGGTGCCTTAATGGGGCAGCAGGAGGGTTTACCGACAGGGCCTTGGCACCCAGGTGACTGTAGCTTGGTGTATTTGCCATCTCCTCCCCGGGCAAAAAGAACGAGGGTATAATGAATAGTGGTCCCCCCTGCTGCATGAGTTTTAGTTATGGAGGCTTCAAATAATTGTTCTCCCTGCTTGTTAACACAAATTGAGGCCGACGCATAAGAAGAGACATGCATCTCTTGGGTATGCGTTCAAGTTTCAGAACAATTTTGGAGAGCTTTACTTGTACTAGGGGGAATAATCTTTGGCTTGATAACACATACCCATTTAGGCTGATGAACTCCTCCGAGCTTATGGTCAAACTCAGCACGGAGGTAAGCCACCTTAGTCACGCAGTCAGCAGTCTGGGTCCAACTAGTGGGAGCCTGAGTCCAAGATCCTCCCTTGCATTCACAGGGAGGGCCAAAAAGGTACTCCATGATGTTGGAAGGTGGAGGACCAAGGCCTCCATGTACAAACCTGTTCAGCAGAAGTGCCTTAAGCAGGATGCTCACACAGATTGTTGGCTGCATCCTAAAAAGAGGAAAATTTGTCCTCAAGGGGAGGACCTCCGTCCCTATGTTGATGTAAGTCATTATCCTGTTTAACCAGGCGTTCTGGTAACCATCTAGGGCCTGCTTGCTCTTGGTCCAAAACACAAGCTGAGCCTCGTCCCCAGAGGAGGACACAATCTGGGCCTTTCCATTTATTTGTAAGGGGATTGCGCCACATAACAGGTGGGCGAACAGAATTGGACGAGAGATGCCAGTGTCAGTCTGCGGCTGAATGGCCTTCATTGTCTTGAGAAAGAAAAATAAGGGCAAATAATGCAATTAAGGCGATGCCTGGGAGTGGTAAATACAAGTGCAGAAGACTTCAAGCGGGTTAGCCAAGTCTTTAAGGTAAGGTGCAAGGTACCACAAAACTGTTTAAACTCGGCACTGGTATATGCAGGACAATTATTTTTTTTAATATGTATTTTTTTACCCATTACGGAAAAGGCTGAAACAAGATAAGAAAGGAATTCTTTGATAGCCTCTCCAGAATGTGGTGATGCAGAAATAAAGCCGCTGAAGGTATCTATAGAAACGTGTATATATTTGGTTTTTCCAAATTCAGAAAAATGAGTAACATCCATTTGCCAAAACTGATTGGACAGTAATCCTCTGGGGTTAACTCCCAAGTGTTGAATGGGGAGGAAGACAGGGCAACCAGGGCATGCTTTTACTATTTCTCGTGCCTGTTGCCTGGTGATTTTACATAGTTATCAAAGGCTCTGTGAATTTATATGGTGAAGATTGTGTAACTCCGTGACCTTTTGCATGGAGCCATCAAAAATTGGAAAGATGAAACGAGTTGCTGCATCAGCTTGGGCATTACCTTGTATTAGAGGGCTCGGAAGATCAGAGTGTTCCCTGATGTGTCCTAAGAAAAATGGGTGTTGTCTGGCCTGAATTAGCTGCTGAAGCTGGTGAAACAGAAAGCCCACATTGGAAGAAGGCTTAATGGTGGGTGAAATCTCCAGCAGGGGCACAGAATGAGCAATGCAGGCACTGTACGTATAAATATTAACAGGATTATCAAAAAATGTTTTAAAAACTTGTGTTATGGCAAACAATTCCACAAACTGTGCTGAATGATAGACAGCATCAAAGGTGGTAGGCTGGTTATTGACAACAAAGACTGCTCGGCCATTACTGGAACCGTCTGTAAAGACAGTAAGGAATTGAGGAATGGGAGCCTTTTGAGTAATTTTGGGAAAAATAAATGGATGTAACTGGACAAAATGTAAAAGGGGGTTTTTGGGGAGGTGATTATCAATTGTTCCCAAAAAGCCTAATAGGACAATACCCCATTCATCCACTGTCTGTAGTAAATATTGGTTTTGGTCCTTAGTAAATGGAATTAAAATATTATCAGGGTCTTTGACAAAATGTTGTCGAGTTAGCAAACGACCTTTAAAAATAATAGAAGCTACCTGAGCAAGATAAACAGTAATAACCTTGGAGGATGTGGTGGGTAAATGGACACAAAGCAAGGAGTAGCCTTTATTTTTAAAATGTGTATTTCACTGCCGAAATATTCCTGTGGGTGTATGAGGAGTGTGTAAAATAACCAGAACCAGAGGAAGGTTATAAGAATTTTGTGTAACAAACTTTTGGGCAATGGCTTCTGTGACTTGATTTAATGCCTGCCATGCCTCAGGAGTAAGCTTTTGAGGGGAGGAGGGGTGGGAATCACCTCTCAAAATATCATTAAGGGGCAAATGTACACAAGTGGGTAATTTTAAATATATTCATAGCCATTGAATATCCCCCAGTAATTTTTGAAAATCATTAAGGATGTGAAGATGGTCCAACCGTAGTTGTATCTTAGGAATTTGGATCTGATTATCTTGAAGTTTAAGGCCCAAATAGCTATAACGGTTCAGTGTTTGAACCTTATCAGGAGCTATCTGTAGTCCCAAGCTAGTGAGGATATTGTAAAGGTCCAAGTAACAATTATTATGGTCATGTGTATTAGGTGCAGCAATTAACAAATCATCCATATAATGTAAAATATAAATTTGTGGCCATCACTCTCTCACAAGGTGTACTGCTTGAGCAACGTATTTTTGGCAAAGACTAGGGCTGTTGGCCATACCTTGGGGAAGAACCTTCCACTGAAATCTCTGCATAGGGCCCTGAAAATTAATGCAAGGGAGACTAAAGGCAAAATAGGGTCTATCCTCAGGATGTAAAGGAATGGTAAAAAAACAATCTTTTAAGTCAATAACCATTTTACAATAGTTTTTGGAAATAGCCACTGGTGTGTGAATGCCTGGCTGTAGTGCTCCCATCGGGTGCATAACTTTATTAATGCCACACAAATATTGTAAAAGGCACCACTTGCCTAATTTTTACTTGATAACAAAAATAGGAGTATTCGATGGTGAGGTTGAGGGCTCTACATGGCCGGCTGCCAGCTCTTCCTGCACTAACATGGAGGCAGCCTCCAAATTTTCTTGGGTAAGGGGCCACTGATCCACCCACACAAGAGTCTGATTCTCCCAAATAAGTTTATCTCCATGGGGTACAGGAGAGCCAGGGACCGACACTAAAAATCCGAATACCCAAGTCCCTATGTATTTGTTTTTTTTTATGGGTTTTATAGGCTCAACCAGTCCTTGTCTCAGTCTCCCAAGGCCTGTACCATGGACAGAATTGATATGAAGCATTTGATGAGTCACTATGGAATTGGGACTGGCCAGAATAACTTCCATTTGACTCAAAATATCTAGGCCCCATAGGTTAACAGGGAGGTCAGGAACAACGAAAGTAGTCACCATTCCTTTATTACCCTCTTTATCAGTCCAGCGAAGAGCCCTAGAACTGACCAGAGGATTTTTTGACTGTCCTATCCCTTTAAGGTCAGTCAAGGATGGGGTGAGGGGCCAAGCTGATTGCCAGTATTTTGGAGAAATAATTGTGGCAACAGCTCCAGTACCTAGAATTCCTTGGAATTCTTTTCCTTCAATAAGTAAGAATATGGTGGGTCTATTGTGAGAAATGGGTTGAACCCAATATACATCAGAGGAGCCCAAGGATTCAGTCCCCCTCGGTAGGTTTGGGCGGTGGAAGTGCCTGCTGGATAAAAGAAAAGGAGTATTAATTTGCAAGTCTTGTTCCTGCTGCGATGGCCACAACTCCATTAATAGCTGTGGCCAGTATTTTTATTTCTCCAGTGAAATCATAATCATTAATGCTAGGGAAGAAATGAACACCTTGTAAGTTAGTAGAGGCTCTTCCAAGAATAAAGGCACACATATGAGATGGAGGGGGACCCATAATTCCAGTGGGTATTATCTGGGGCCCTTGCATTGTGTCTAATATAGTATCGGTGGTGGCACAGAAGTCCAATCCTGCACTGCCAGGGGTGGCTAGTTTGAGGGAGGCAATTTTGGAGAAGGATTTTGAGGTAGGTTGGGAGTTTGGGAGGGAACAAATTTTATTGCCCCTGGGTTTGTCCTGGGAGATGTCATGGCCAGGGGCTGGCCCCGCAGGGAGTTTCCCAAGAAGAGGAAAGAAATAGGCTGTCTGAAGGCATTTGTCTTAGATCTACACTCACTGCCCCAGTGATGACCTTTACCACATCTAGGGCAAAGGGTAGCTTGGGGCGGTTTAGCCCCAGTTTGAGGAGACACTATTCCTAGGCTTTGTTTGCCTGTCAGACACTTGCGTGCAAAATGGCCAGGTTGTTTACAAGTAAAGCAAGTATTTGAGCCAGGATTGTGAAAGTTCTTGGTAAAAGCGGCACCTAGGACAAGATCCATGGCATGGGCTGCACCCACCCCTGCACAGAGTCTAATAAAGTCAGAAAGTTTCCCTTTATCCTTATGTGGTCAGAAAACATCCTGACATGCCGGGTTGAAGTTTTCAAAGGCAAGATGTTTTACAAAGGTGCTTTCGCTTTGGCTTGGTCCAAGCAAGCATTCTGCAGCTTGGTTAAGCCAGGAAACAAAGTAGCTATAAGGCTCTCTGGGCCCTTGTCAAATTTTTGCCAGGGAAGTGGTAGCCAAGGCCTTTTGAGGGAGGTGTCTCCAAGCATATAAGGAAGCCATCTGAATCTGCGTCAAAAGTCCAGCAGGGAAATGTGCCTGTTTAGTTTTAGTGTCAAAAGGCTCATTGCCCACTAGCTTAACATAAGTCCAGGATTTAGAGTAGGCCTTAGTTAATATTTTTTGAGCAGTTTCCCGACAGTGCTCTTTGAAATCTGCATTCCATAACAGGAAGTCTCTGGCACTGAGGGTAGCTTGGTCTAAAAATTTCCAATAATTGGGAGTAAGCCATTGTGTGCTGTGGATTTCTAATAAAGGCAACATGTAGCACGCAGTGGGGCCATAGTGAGCACAAGCCTTTTTAAGTTTTTCAAGAAAATGCAGGCTTAATTTTTTGTAGACTCTGGGTTCCTTACTGTCTAGGGGTGAACTTCTCATCCTCTGAGTCTTGATCTCCTTGATTCACTTCCTCGCTTCCTCCTCTTGATACTCATCTAAGTCTTTGACCTCAGCCTGGGCAGGCTTATCTATCTGACTGGTGGTGACTGGGAATGCGAGCACAGGCCGATGGAGTGGCTTCACCTTTGTATTAGACCGCTGTGGGACAGTTGCACTGACTCCGTACCTAAGGCAAATGAACATACCTCAGATTGAAGCGATCTTAATTCTTTTAAAGGTTGGATCTGTTCCCTTCTATATTGTAAGGATGCTTTCAAGGGAGCCAGGTTAGGCAAGGGATGTGGGAAAAATATCTGGGGGGGGGGCATTTTTACCCTGAAGGGTCAGAGCACAAAAGGCAGTAGGAATATAGGAGGGAGGTGGATGTGTAAGTCCTATAGGCTGTGGCAGGGTCCTGAGAGGTGGAGGGTCTTCTGAATTGTAGCGAGCTGCTTCCTTCTCCCAGGTAGCCTCCTCCACAGGGGTCAATGTGTCTCCGGGATTTAAAACTGGATAAAGGCAGTTGGTAATTATTGGAGCCTTATTCATTAGGGTGGTATTTTAGGGGGATCAGGAAGGGTCCCACGGTCCTGGGGAGCCTGAGAAGGGTCTATGTCTATACTAACTGAGGGGCATGCCGAGGGGGAATGAGAGGTAGTTGCATAGTCTCTTCCCCAATCCTGACAAGTTTTAAGGTACCATTGTCAAAGGGTGAACTTTTAAGAATTTCATTAATTAAGTTCCAGTAAGAAAAGGTGGGAACAGGCACATTTTCTGGGCAAAGGATTCATAATAATCTTTTATACAGTCTCCTACTCTAAGCCATCTTTTATCATCAATGATCCTTTCAAGGGAAAACCATGGACACAGTTCTCCTTTGTGTGAAAAGAAAAAAATTAAGTCTTTTTTCTTAACACGTGCCCCCAGGTCTTGAAGGACTCTTTGAGGGCTGACAAAAACAAATCATGTGACGAAACTGCTTGTCCCATGGTGGGTCACTCACCGTGCGTCATCCCCAACCTCCTCCTGGATCTGTTTCTCGGTGGTGTCTTCTGCTGTGATCGCGAGCTCCGCTTGACAAAGTCTTCCAGGAGGTCGGGGTCCCCCTCAGTCAAAGGCTCGAGACCCAGTCGTTGGGCGCCAGATGTCCCGGCCAGCAGGACACATCAACGTGGGCTGCGAACCTAGATAGGGAGGAATGAAGGGACAAGAGACACGAGAGATGACAGCAAGACAGGAGTTCTGATCAAGCTGCAAATTTTTATTGTTAACACAGGGGTATTTATATGCTGGATGTGGGAAATCTCTCTTATTTCTAGATGTCTTCACAAGGTGAGATAACCTCAGAAAGTTTCAGGAAGACAGATGGCCGCAGGATGTCTCAGGGAGACAGATGGCTACAGGATGTCTCCCAGACAGGATGTCTCCTGGTGGCTGTTTGTTGTAAGTGTCTGGCTATTTTTTGCAGGAGAATTCCTTCTACCTCTGACAGTCAGGGATTCAGTATTTCGAATGGAAAATTGGAAAATGAATCCAATGTGTATGCAAATATGTGCTACCCAAAAGTCTTCCCACTCTCATTCAGAACAATGCCTTGACATTACCTTCACCCCAAGTAAGACACAATAACAGGAGAAGAGTTAGAAAATCTCTGAATACACATCTGGAATGGAAAATGCTCAGGAGTTAACAACCTTGGAGATGGTAGAGGTGTTTCCAAAAGTAAGGTACATGGTGAAAACTCCACAAACATGGAGCTTTGTTGGCCTAAACACTTCTTGAGAAACTGCCTCTGAGGTTGGGCACTTGAAAAATATGTTGTTGTTAGGAGCTTTTGCTTCCTTTGTAGTGAGACCATCAAAGCTGTGTTTGCATCTATGTGACCTAGAGCACATGGTTTCTTTTTTTCCAATGAACATGAGGCAGCAGGGCTGAATTCTCTCTTTGTAGGTAAACTGTTGCCATTTGGGGGCTAATTGTCTCCCAGTGTGGACTGTGAAGCCATTTGGTCTTTCTCTAATTTTTGTGGTGTTTCTTGCAGCTGCACTGGGAGTTTGGTATTTGCTTCACGAAATACGAGGAGGTCAACTGGAACAGAGTGCTGGAGGGAGTTCTGTCACGTGTGGTGGTTAAGGATCTGCAGGAGAGTGCACCAACCAGGCTTCTATCCCACATAGATTGCCCCCTTGACTATAGCAGTCTGATTCTAAACATTGCCCTGAAACCTCTCCATATAACAAGATGCCTTTACATCCAAGGGTATGGGGGCTGCACCATGTCAGTCACAAACCATTTGGAAGCCAATGGCAGATCCACATCACCATACCACAGATGTTTTAACAAACACCTGCACACCACTGTTCTAGGCTGACTACTCAGCAGGCTCCAAATTACTGGCATCTCTGTTCTACACCATTTTCATGAAACCAGGTCAATCAAGGCACTGTCTGGTTCACTCATGATTATCTATAGGACATCCAAAGGTTCTCCAGTGACACCTGGTCATGGGAATTTCAAAAATTCAATGGTATTTATCTATCCATTTTTCAAGGATGAAGTTTGAGGCACTGTGGGATTCAATTCATTCAGGAACCATTAAATGGAGAGGAAGCTCATTTCAATGAAAGCTCAGGAGAATTCTAACAGGCAAGGCTTCCCAAAGACAGGCTAAAAGGTCACATTAAGCCAGGCATTTGAGGTCTACAATGTGTGGTCCATGAGTGTTTTGACTTGCAACTAAGGCTGCCAATTCTTTAAGAATAAAATCGTTTGCTATCCTTCCTGAGATTCCCAGTGCTCTGTGAAAAGCTACCCTGGGCCTAGATCTCAGTTTCCAAGGGCGACTCTCATGCCTGGCCTCCTAAAATCCCAACACAATACATGGCAATACTTCTTTGAGGTTAGTTCCAGAACTCAGTCTCTAAGGGGAATCACAGCAGTGTTCAAGCCCAGGTGGACCCAGTCATCTCTTCCAACGGCCACAAAAATTACCACAATAAAAACCAAAACACTTCCACATGGCCCTCATCTTCTTCCATATAGACACTCATCATAGGCTGTAGGTTTCCATGAGGGCCACAGACAAAGACAGTATCCAAAATAAGGTCCTTTGCCCCCATTTGCCTAAAGTCAGTGTGGCAGGTACACTCTACATGTGAACCAGGTGTGATCAAAGAGGCCTGGCGTTAATATGGCTCTGATTCTCCATTTTGTGGCCTAATGACTGAGGGGTTTAGATTCTTTTTGTTAATTGGAGTCATGAGAAAACCCAAGAACCTATGGCCTAACCTCTGCAGTGATTTGAAGAACTCATTTGACCCAAAATATCCCTATCCTCAAAGATGGAGGTCAGGAACCTTACAGAGCAAGGCAAGAGACTTAATCCACAATGACTGCTCTTTTGGCTATTTTGGTTTTAGATGCACACATGGGATTTTTTTAGATCCATCAGGTGCTGAGAATCTAAGCCACAACCTCACACAGGGCCAAGAAGCTGATTCAGACACATCCCTTTCTAAAGCAATTAAGCAAAGAGCCACAGCTGATGCCCATACATTTCCATTTGAAAACTCTTCAGTCTTTTCAAAGGGGTGCCTGAAGCAAAGACCTTCCTGACATTCAGGGCAACAGTAAAATAGGTAAGCAAAAGGCCCAAAGCAGAGTTTCTCTACTGAGACTTTCCTGGTCACACTGATATCTGAGTTTTTTGAGATGCTCACCATTCCCTTCAGCTATCCAGTACATAGCCGTGTCACAGAGCTTGGAGGTGGTACATATCTTGGACACAAAACCATGAGCCTATTCTGGAGATTGTCCAGAATTCAGAAAGAAAACAGCAACTTATGTAGATATTAGGAGTGGCCCATCCATAAGGCAAGCCGCAGATCATTCATAAATACGGCAGGATAAATCCTGGAAAGATTTCTACTAGACAGGACATATGTATTGATGCGCTCTCTTGTCTAATGTCTACAACCACGGACACAGTGGGATACACAGACATAGAAACACTCGCCTTGTCAAAAGACTTACTAGAAACAATTGACACCAAACCAAACCAAACAACTTTCCTACCTATACTCAGAATATGAGACAAACCAAAAACCCACACAGACCCCCAAGTAGGTCTGTGAAAATACGGAGTGTCCTTTGACTGGTGGGCCTTAATATATTCCCCCATAATGGGCTGTCCTGTCTCAGATCTGGTCTCTGTGTCCAACTCTATGAAGCTGTCAGGAGCCAGTGGTGAGCCACTACCTTCTTTCTCAGAAAAAGCCCCTCTTCAGACCTTCTTGGCATTTGGCCATCCTCACATCAGTAGGTACCAAGAAAGACTGTCTCTGTCCTTGGAAATTCCAAACAAGTTTGACCACTGGGAGTTGGACTTGGACTGGCTCTGGGTGCCTGGCTTCCTGTATCCCAAGTTCAGAGAGTTCCATCACCAAGGAAGTTAGTTGAGGTCACTTCCTTCAGGAACTGAATGAGGTCACTGCCTTGGAAACCACTTTGTCCTCACAGTTGCTTCCAAGGGTCCCATGAGATGGATGCTGCCCCTATTTCCCGTGACACTTTCACAAGTTAGAATTGTATATCACCCATAGGCACCCGGGAACAGCTCTCCACAAAGGCCTGGTTTTGTCCATCTTCTCTACATTAAGAAGAGAGAGGCTGATTCTGACACAACCCTTCATCCTGACCAGGTTGTTTGCCATGAAAGATTACTTTTAATCTTTCAGGTCCTTCATTGCTGCCTACATCTTCTCCAGGGATCATTTCTGCATGGACCTTTAAGATTCTCAGCAAATGGAAGATCCCCTACATTCCTGTATTGTAAGACCAACTCTGTCCCTGCTCTTCTGTAAAGTTAGATTGAGGGAAGAGTGTATGGTTAGGGTTAATAACATGTTCGATTTGTGTTATGACTCATTCTGCTGGATGAATAATGGTATTGGGAACCTGCGATAATTATAAGATTATATAGGTGAAATATATGTATGAAAACAGAAATCTAGAATTTGAAGCCCAGAAGCGCATTGGGCCCTTGATTGGGATACATAGTGTTGAATTATGTTCTGCACAGATGTCTCAGATTAATCCATATACAATGGCATAGGACCTTGTAAATTGGATGATTGAATGAGGAAGAGAACATCCAGTCAAAAAGGGATAGTTGGTAGGATTACAAAGATAGTCGGTAGGTTAGGAAGTAGAGTGAGTTTAGAATTTGGACCGAAACTTCTTTAAAAATAGGGTTTCAGTTAGAGAGTGAATGTAAATGTCAGCACATATGAAGATTCAGTCACAATGATGAACTTTGAAAAATATGTGGGAAAGCAGTTAATAATAGAGATATTACAAAATCAGGCAAAGTATAAAGTGAGTGATAGGATTAGACATTTTGAACAGGGTTGAGTTTGAATATATAATCTTAAGAAGAAACAAATATGCAGTCACCACTAGGATTGACATTTGAGAGCATTAGACAACCTGGCCTTGGATGCTTTTAGTAATCCATGTTCACTTTCCCTTTAGGCTTTGGTAAAATCACAAGTGTGACCTTTGCATTTTTTGTCCAGAATATTACAGTCATAGAATGTATATGTAGATCAGGTGACATGAATATTTCTTCCAGCAATTCTGGGAGCAATGTTTTGAAGTCCTATAAATTAGTATTGGGTGTACAAAGAGGTGTACCCTGTGTGTATGAATATAGAGATAATGCATGAATAGACCACATTTTGAATAAATAATATAACTGGTCCCACTTTAAATAACAGATTGAATTGATATCTGAAATCTTATAAGAAATCTTATATTGATATAACATCATTCATTCCAACCAGCAATACATCTAAAGGTAATATTAGGATTATAGTTTATCATGAAAAATATGTGAGTTTTGCTTCAAAAGTGATCATGGAAATTGAAAATAATGTGTTTAAAAAGAAGTCTCATCAAAAGACCAGTCAAGAAACATGGAGGAATACATGTGTTCTGACGAAGAAAGTGATTGAAAGTGAAACTAATGCCTATAAATTTGCGAACTTGTGGATGAAAATATATCCTAAGATGTGCATAAACTGAAGAAACAGTAATGTAGCAGTCTTGAATAAAAATGAACATCAAAATACACATCATGTCCCATAGGAATCTACTTGCATTGATGTTAAACTGGGTCAGTTACTGTAGAAATATTAGGATTTTTATGCACCATTCACTAAAGTTAATTTTCAGTACTAGGAAACAAATATGTATTTAAGGAGAATGAAATTTTGAAAAACGTCTTGAGAAAATTTGATTTTAAATCCACATACTTGAATATGAATGAGTTAAGGGAGTGTATAATAAGACACATATTTCATATTTTAAAATATCTGGAGAATATATATATATATATATATATATATATATATATATATATATATATATATATACACACACACACACACAAACAAACATACACAGACATTAAAAATAACATAATATATACCAATTGAAATTCACCATGAAATGTATATCATCCAGAGATCCAAAAATACTTATTTTATTGAACCTGGATTTATGTATAATGTTATTCAACAAGGAAGCTCACTCATAGGTTGAATTTTCAGTTCCAATAGCATTTAGGAAGAGTGATCTCTTAAAATTTGTATCTGCCAAGTCAGCCACGTCACAAGAATGTACGTGTGGTATAAGGTAAGATTCTATAATTGCATGTAAAAATACATGTGCTGAATAGGCTACAGAGAAAGGGAGACAGGAATTCACATATTTGTTAACTTTAAAACACATGGAGAACTATTTCAACAAATAATTGACTACATTTATATCTCCTATCCTATATAATGCAAAAGACAATTCCAACTATACACCATGCCTCCAGTTCTGAACTGCTTGTATTTTTTTCTTTTTGGGTTATTTTTCTCCATCTTGTTAGGATTAGTTGTCAGAGTCTACCAAGGTAGGTGTTAGTGTCAGGTATTCAGTATTTCGAATGGAAAATTGGAAAATGAATACAATGTGTATGTAAATATGTGGTACACAAAAATCTTTCCACTCTCATCCAGAACAATGCCTTGACATTACCATCACCCAGAGAAAGACACAATTAGAGGAGTAGAGTTAGAAAATCTGTGAATAAATAACTGGGATGGAATATGCTCAGGAGTTCACAAACTTGGAGGTGGTAGAGGAGATTCCAAAAGTAAGGGACAGAGTAAACACTCCACAAACATGGAGCTCTGCTGCCCTAAAGACTTCTTGAGAAACTGCCTCGTAGGTTGGGCACTTGAAATATATATTATTGTCTGGAGCTTTAGCTTCCGTTGTAATGAGACCATCAAAGCTGGGTCTGAATCTATCTGACCTGGAGGACATGGTTTCGTATTTTCCACTGAATATGAGGCAGCAGTGCTGAATTCTCTCTTTGTAGGTAAACTGTGGAAACAGGGGGCTAAGTGTATCCACATGTGGACTGTGAAGCCATTTGGTCATCCTCCACTTTTCGTGGTGTTTCTTGCTGCTGCACTGGGATTTTGGTATTGCTTCATGAAATACATAGAATTCAACTGTTACCCGGTGCTTGAGGGAGTTCTGCCATGTGTGGTAGGTCAGGGTCTGCAGGAGAATGCACCAACGAGGCTTCTATCCCACATAGCTTGCTCCCTTGACCATAGCACCTTGATTCTAAATATTGCCCTGAAACCTCTCCATATAACAAGATGCCTTTACATATAAGGGTCTGCTGGCTGCACCACGTCAGTCACAAGCAATTTGGACGCCAATGGGAGATCCATATGGCCCCACCACAGATGTTTTATCACACACCTTCCCACCACAGCTCTGGGCCCACTCCTCAGCAGTCTTCAACTTTCTGACATCTTTGTTCTGAACCATTTTCATGAAAACCAGTCAATCAAGGCACTGTATTATATACTCATGATCAGAAACAGGACATCCAAAGTTTCTCCAGTGCCACCTGGTGATGGGAATTTAAAAAATTTCATGGTATTAATCTAGCCATTTTTCAAGGATGAAGTTGGAGGCACTGTGTGTTTCAATTCATTCTGGAACCATTAAATGGTGAGGAAGCTCATTTCAATGAAATCTCTGGAGAACTCTCACAGGCAAGTCTTCCCAAATAGTGGCCAAAAGATCACATGAATTCAGGCCCATTGATGTCTACAATTTGCCGTCCATGTGTGATTTGACTCTCGTCTATGGCTGCCAAGTCTTTCACAATAAAATCATGTGATATCCTGGCTCAGATTCCCAGTGCTGTGTGAAAAGCCACCCTGTGTCTATATCTCAGTGTCCAAGGGCCACTCTCTTGCGAAGCCTCCTAAAATCCCAAGACAATTCTTGGCAATACTTCTCTGAGGTCAGTTCAAGAACTCAGTCTCTAAGGGAAATGACCCCAGAGTTCAAGCCCAGGTGGACCAAGTCATCTCTTCCAACCGCCACACAAATGACCACAATTAAAACCAAAACACTCCCACATGGCCCTCATCTTCTTCCATATAGACACTCATTATTACCTCTGGCTGGAGGTTTCCATGAGGGGCGCAGCCCAAGACAGTGTCCAAAATACACTCCCTTGCCCCTCATTTGCCTAAAGTCTGGGTGGCCTGGAAACTCGTCCGGGGAAGCAGGAGTGATAAAATAGGCCTGCTGTAAATACTGCTCTGCTTCTCCAGTTTGAGTCCTACTGAAAGTCAGTTATAAATTCTTTATGTGATTTGGATTTTGCAGAAAACCCAAGCACCTATGGGCTAGCCTCTGCAAGGCTTTGAAGAACTCATTTGAACCAAAGGTTCCTATTCACCCTTGATTGAGGTCAGGAACCTTACAGAGGTAGGCGAGAGACTTCTTCCACAATGACTGCTCTTTTGGCTAATTTAGTTTTGGATTCACACATGGGATCTTTTTTTACATCCATTATGTGCTGAGAATCTAAGCCACAGCCTCACACAGGACCTAGAGCCTGATTCAGATACATCCCATTCCAAAGCAATTAAGCACAGAGCCACAGGTGATTCCCATTAGTTTCCATTTGAAAACTGTTTTCTTCAGGCTTCCCAAATTGGGGCCTGAGGCAAAGGCCTTCCTGACATCCAGGGCAACAGAACAATAGGTAAGAAAACAGCCCAAAGCAGTGTTTCTCCACTGAGACTTTCCTGATCACACTGATATCTCAGTTTTCTGAGATCCTCGCAATTCCCTTCAGCTATCCAGTACATGGCCTTGTCACAGAGCTTGGAGGTGGTACATATCTTGGACACAAAAACATGAGCCTATTCGGGAGAGTGGCCAGAATTCAGAAAGAAAACAGGAACTTAGGAAGATATCAGGATTGCCCATGGATAAGGAAAGCCACAGTTCATTCATAAATTGGGAAGTATGAATGCTGGGAAGCTTTCTACTAGACAGGACACATCCATTGAAGCATTCTCTTTTCTAATGTCTACAACCACGGACACAGTGGAATACACAGACCCAGAAACACTCGCCTTGTCAGACGACTTACTAGAATCAGTTCACTCCAAACCAAACAAATCACCTTTCTTACATATTCTCAGAGCATGAGACAAAAAAACACAAACCCACACACACACACCCACAAAGGCAAATCCTTCCCCCAAGAAGGTCTGTGACTATCCGGAGGTCCTCTGACTGATGGGCCATACTATGTTCCTCCGAAATGGCCTGTCCTGTCTCAGATCTGTTCTCCTTGTGCAACTCTATGAAGTTGACAGGAGCCAGTGGCGAGCCACTACCTGGTTTCTCAGGAATGGCCGCTCTTCAGAGCTTTCCTGGCATTTGGCCATCCTCACATCAGTAGGTACCAAGAAAGACTAACTCTGTTCTTGATGAATCCAAACAAGTGAGACCACTGGGATTGAAACTGGGACTGGCTCTGGGTGCCTGGCTTCCTGGATCCCATGTTCAGAGAGTTCCATCATCAAGGAAGTGATGTGAGGTCACTTCCATCAGAAACTGAATGAGGTCACTGACTTGGCAACCACATTGTCCTAACACTTGCTTCCAAGGGTCCCATGAGATTGAGGCTGCCCCTACTTCCTGTGACACTTTCACAAGTTAGAATGCTATATCAACCATAGGCACTCGGGAACAGCTCTCCACACAGGCCTTCTTTGGTCCATCTTCTCTACATTAAGAAGACAGAGACTGATTCAGACACAACCCTTCATCCTGACCAGACTCTTACTCTCTCTGGTCCTTCATAGCTGCCAACATCTTGTACAGAGATCATTTCTGCATGGACGTTATAGGTTCTCAGCAGGTGAAAGATCCCCTACATTCCTGTATTGTAAGACCAACTCTTTCCCTGCTCTTATGTAAAGTTAGATTGAGGGAACAGTGTATGGTTAGGGTTAATAACATGTTCGATATGGGTTAGGAATCATTCTGCTGGATGAATAATGGTATTCGGAACCTGTGATATTTATAAGACTATCGAGGTGAAACATAAATATGAAAACAGAAATCTAGGAACGATTGGAAGCCCAGAAGGTCATTGGGCACTCAATTGGTATACTTAGCTTTGAATTTCGTTCTGCACAGATGTTTCAGATAAATAGATAATCAATGGCCTAGGACCTTGTACCTTGGATCATTGAATGTAGAAGAGAACATCCACTCAAACAGGGATAGTCGGTAGGATTAGGAAGATAGTTCGTAGGTTTCAAAAGAATAGGGAGTAAAGCATTTGGACCAAAAGTTTTTTAGCTATGGGGATTCAGTTAGAGAGTGAATGTCAATGTCAGCACATGTGAAGAGTCATTCGCAATTATTAACTGGAGAAAAGGTGTAGGAAAGCAGATATCAATAGAGACATTAGGAAATCACGTACATTACAACGTGTGTGATAAGAAAATACATTTTTAACAGGGTTGAGGTTGAATATATAATCTTAGGAAGAAACAAATATGTAGTCTTATTATACGATTAAGAATGATATTTGAGAGCATTAGGGAACCAGATCATGGATGTTGTTAGTAATACATGGTCACATTCAATTTGGGCTTTGGTACAATCATAAGTGTGACCCTTGCATTTTGTGTCAGGAATATTACTGAGATGAAATGTATATGTATATTAGGTGAGTAGAAAATTCATCATGAAATATATATCATCCACAGGACCAAAAATATTCATTTTACTTAACGTGGATATATAGGTGAAATATAAGTATGCAAACAGAAGCCTAGGTAAGATTTGAAGCCCAGAAGAACACTGGGCCTTTGATTGTGATACTTAGATTTGAATTATGTTCTGCAGAGTTGTCTCAGATAAATCGATATACAATGGTACAGGACCTTGTACCTTGGATGATTGAATGTCAAAGAGAACATCCAGTCAAACAGGTATAGTCAGTAGGATTAGGAATATAGACTGTAGGATTAGAAAGAAGAATGAGTAAAGGATTTGGACAAAAAGCTATGCTTCTCCAATTTGAGGCCTACTTTCATGCGTGGGCAACGCTCATGTGTGGCCCCCTAATATCCCAACACAATTAATGGAAATACTTCTCTGAGGTCATTTCCAAAACTCAGTATCTTAGGGGAATCACACCAGAGTTCAACCCCAGGTGGACCCAGTCATCTCTTCCAACCACAACACAAATGACCACAATTAAAACCAAAACACTCCCACATGGCCCTCATCTGCTTCCATATAGACACTCATTATAACCTCTAGCTGGAGCTTTCCATGATGGGCACAGCCCAAACAGTGTCCAGAACAAGACCCCCTTTTACATTTTGTCCAGTTACATCCATTTATTTTTGCCAAAATTACTCAAAAGGCTCCCATTCCTCAAGCCCTTACTGTCTTTACAGACAGTTCCAGTAATGGCCGAGCAGTCTTTGTTGTCAATAACCAGCCTAACACCTTTGATACTGTCTATCATTCAGCACAGTTTGTGGAATTGTTTGCAATAACACAAGTTTTTAAAACATTTTTTGATAATCCTGTTAATATTTATACATACAGTGCCTACATTGCTCATTCTGTGCGCCTGCTTGAGATTTCACCCACCATTAAGGCTTCTTCCAATGTCGCCCATCGGTTTCACCAGCTTCAGCAGCTAATTCAGGCCAGACAACACCCATTTTTCTTAGGACACAGCAGGGCACACTCTGATCTTCCCAGCCCTCTAACACAAGGTAATGCCAAAGCTGATGCAGCAACTCGTTTCATCTTTCCAATTTTTGTTGGCTGCACTCAAAAGGCCACGGAGTTACACAATCTTCACCATCTAAATTCCCAGAACCTTCGATAACTATGTAAAATTACCAGGCAACAGGCACAAGAAATAGTAAAAGCATGCCCTGGTTGCCCTGTCTCCCTCCCCATTCAACACTTGGGAGTTAACCCCCGAAGATTACTGTCCAATCAGTTTTGGCAAATGGATGTTACTCATTTTTCTGAATTTGGAAAAACCAAATATGTACACGTTTCTGTAGATACCTTCAGTGGCCTTATTTTCACATCACCACATTCTGGAGAGGCTATCAAAGATGTCCTTTCTCATCTTGTTTCAGCGTTTTCTGTAATGGGTAAACCAATACATATTAAAAAAAGATAATTGTCCTGCATATACCAGTGCCAAGTTTAAACAGTTTTGTGCTACCTCGCAAATTTGGCATACTACTGGAATTCCATACAAGCCTCAGGCATTGTGGAACATGCCCACCTTACCTAAAGACTTGGCTAACCCGCATTAATGCTTCTGCACTTGTATTTACCACTCACAGGCATCGCCTTAATCATGCATTATTTGCCCTTATTTTTATTTCCCTAGACAATGAAGGCCATTCGGCTGCAGGCTGACACAGGCAATCCTCGTCCAATTCTGTTCGCCCACCTGTTATGTGGCACAATCCCCTTACAAATAAATGGGAACGCCCAGGTCCTGTCCTCATCTGTGGACGAGGCTCAGCTTGTGTTTTGGACCAAGAGCAAGCAGCCCCAAGATGGTTACCAGAACGCCTGGTTAAACAGGTTAATGGCTTACCTCAACACGGGGATGGAGGCCCTCCCCCTGAGGACAAGTTTTCCTCTTTTTCAGATGCAGCCAACAATCTGTGTGAGGATCCTACTTAAGGCACTTCTGCTGAACAGGATTGTACACGGAGGCTTTGGCCCTCCACCTTCCAACATCATGGAGTACCTTTTTGGCCCTCTCTGTGAATGCAAGGGAGGATCTTGGACTCAGGCTCCCACTAGTTTGACCCAGACTGCTGACTGCGTGACTAAGGTGGCTTACCTCCGGGCCGAGGTTGACCATAAACTCAGAGAAGTTCATCAGCCTAAATTGGTATGTGTTAACAAGCCAAAGATTATTCCCCCTAGTACAAGTAAAGCTCTCCAAAATTGTTCTGCAACTTGAACGGATACCCAAGCGATGCATGCCACTTGTTATGCGTCGGCCTCAATTTGTGTTAACAAGCACGGAGAACAATTTTTTGAAGCCTCCCTAACTAAAACTCATGCAGCAGGAGGGACCACTATTCATTATACCCCCGTTCTTTTTGACCGGGGAGGAGAAGGCAAATACACCAAGCTACAGTCAGCTGGGTGCCAAGGCCCTGTTGGTAAACCCTCCTGCTGCCCCATTAAGGCACCTACAGGGGTCACTGATGGTGGAGGATTCCCTTATGCTGTCAAGCATCCTCAGATAATCAAACTTTTGAAACCCCAAATCCCTGAGCTCACATATCATCACTTAATGTAGCCAAAATGCCAGCTCCCAGGTTTAGATAACAATACATTAGATATTTTGGAAACTACCTTCTCCTTGCTTAATAATTACAACCCCAACTTTGCTGGTGATTGCTGGCTCTCCATGACAACAGGGGCAATCATGCCTATGGCAGTTCCTATTAATTCTATCATAGACGATGATAATACATGCCAACCCAGATTTCATTTAAAAGTACAGTCTATAGGCACTTTTACAATATGTCTTTTAGGCGCGATGCAAAATAATACCTATGATATTGATGTTGGAGTTCCTTCCTTTGGAAATTGCTCAACAGTACAAAACTATTCCTCATCCACCCCATCTCTTTGTCCCTCCAATGGCACAGTTTTTATGTGTGGAGGAAACTCGGCCTTCCCGAGGCTTCCATCGAATTGGACCGTTGGCTGTGTTCTTGCCTTATTATTCCCTGATATAACTATTGTCCCAGGAGACGAAACTCAATGCATTCCTAGTCTAGACACCTCAGTCAAAAGACACAGGCGGGCAATACAGGCCTTACCACTCGTTGCCAGCCTTGGAATAACAGCTACTGTGGCCACAGGTACAGCTGGCTTAGGCATGGCTATACACTCTTAGCGTCGCCTGTCTCAACAACTTATAAATGATGTAAAAACTCTATCAGGAACCATTAAAGATTTGCAGGACCTAGTAGACTCCCTGGCAGAAGTGTTCCTTCAAAACAGAGAAGGCTTAGATTTACTGACAGCTAACCAGGGAGGTGTTTGCTTGGCCTTAGGGGAACGATGCTGCTTTAATGCCAATAAATCAGCCATGGTACGCACTAAAATTAAGCAGCTTCAAGAAGATCTAGAAAAGAGATGAAGGGAACTTTTTGAAAATCCCCTCTGGACTGGGTTTAATGGATTTCTACCCTACCTTCTTCCCCTATTAGGCCCTTTGTTGGGTTTACTTTTAATGGTGTCCATAGGACCCTGCATTATATACAGGCTTGTACAATTTATTATAGAACAGATTAATATTTTGGCCTCTAAGCCCATACAGGTCCACTATCATCGCCTGGAGATGGAAGACCATGCTGCCAACATTTAAAAGGATGTTCTACTCTTCTCACAGGCTTATTTTTTAAGTTTACATCCCCACAGATCTCTCTTTCTTACATTAAACTATAAGTAACAGCTCTGACCAACCATCTTCTGCCATTGCCATAAGGGTTCGTCCTCCATGGGCCCCTCCACTTGGGGGAGGATGCACCCATGGAGTGAGGACGTTAGGCCATAATAACGGAGGGTGCAGGATGGACTGCAGGAGGATGTATCCACGGATCCCAAAACAGAAGACCTCTTAGTGACACGCTCTGGTGCATGGTGGTCAGCCTGCTTCCCCCTCAAAGCCGTCTCCTCCCAAAACATGCCAAGGCCACCACGAAATCTCCTAGTAAACATGCTCTCTCGAATCAGGAGATATTCTAAGGCCTGCTAGAGAAACAGAGCCTCTATCACCCCCTAAAACATTTGCCGGTAAGTTATGGTCAAATATTTTATATAAGAAAGAGAGGTCAGGGGCTAGAAGGAAGTTCTCCTTCAAAGAATAGCCTGACACTGAAAAGAAACAGCCCCCTGGGAGATATCCTGCCTGGGAGACATCCCGCAGCCATCTATCTCCCTGAGACATCCTGCGGCCATCTGTCTTCCTGCAACATCCTGAGGTTATCAAACTTTCTGAAGACATCCAGCAACTGCCGATAAGAGAGCTTTCCCATCCACAACATATAAATTCCCATGTGAGAACAATAAAAGTTTGCAGCATGATCAGAACTCCAGTCTTGCTGTAATCTCTCGTGTCTCTTGTCCCTTCATTCCTCCCCAACTAGGTTCCTTGCCCACATTGATGTGTGCGGCCGGCCGGGACAACTGACACTAACCCATACCCTACTACACTCTGACTACTAATCCTAATATGATGGAGAAAAATACCCCAAACAGAATAGAAATACAAGCAGTTCAGAGGAGGCATGGTGTATATTTGGACTTGCCTTTTGCATGATATAGGGTAGGTGTTATAAATCTAGTTAATTTTTAATTGAAATCGTTCTCCGTGTGTTTTTAAAGTTAACAAATATGTGAATTCCTGTCTCCATTTCTCTGTAGCCTATTCAACACATGTATTTTTATCTGCACATATAGAATCCTACTTGGAATCACACGTACATTCTTGTGAGGAGGCTGACTTGGCAGATACAAATTGTGAGAAGAGATCACTCCCCATAAACGCTGTTGGAACTCAAAATTCAATCTATGGGTGAGCTTCCTAGTAGAACAACATTTTACATAAATCCATGTTCAGTAACATAAATATTTTTGCATCTATGGATGATATATATTTCATGATGAATTTTGTTTGGCATATATATTGCTACTTTTTATTGTCTGTGTGTGTGTTTTGTATATATATACACTCTTCAGATTTTTCAAAATATGAAATATATGTGTCTTATATACACTCCCTAAATTCATTTATGTTCATGTATGTGGATTTATAATCAACTTTTCACAAGATTATTCTCAGAAATATTCATCCACCTGAAATACATATTTGTTTTCTAGTACTGAAAACTAACTTAAGTGAATGGTGCATACAATCCTAATATTTCTACAGTGACTGACACAGTTTAACATCAATGCAAGTAGAAATCTATCGGACATGATGTGTATTTTGAAGTTCATTTTGTTCAACACTGGTACATTACAATTTCTTCAGTTTATTCACATCATAGGATATATATTTCATCCACAAGTTCACAAATTTATATGCATTTGATTCATTTTCAATCATTTCCTGCTTCAGAACACATGTATTACTCCTAGTTTCCTGAATGGTCTTTTCATGACACTTATTTCCAAACACATTCATTTTGGTTTTCATAATCATTTTGAAGCAAAACTCACACATTCTTCATGATATACCATAACCCTAATTTTACCATTATATGTGTAACTGATTGGAAGGAATGATTGTATATCAATATAAGATTCCCTGTATATTTTCTGATATCAATTCAATCCATTATTTAAAGTTTGAACCACTTTTATTATTTATTCACAGTATGGTCTATTCATGCATTATTTCTATATTTATAGACACAGGGTACATCTATTTGTATCCCCAATACTAATTTATTCATCTTAAAAATGTAGCTCCCAGAAATGTTGTCAGAAATACTCATGTCACCTGATCTACATATACATTTTATCACAGTAATATTCTGGACACATTATGAAAATGTCACACTTATGATTGTACCAAAGCCTAAGTGAAAGTGAGCATGCGTTACTAAAAACATCCATGTCCAGGTTGCCTAATGCTCTCTAATGTCAATACTATTGGTGAATACATATTTGTTTCTTCCTAAGATTATATATTCAACCTCAATCCTGTTGAAAATGTCTAATCCTACCACACAATTTATACTTTGCCTGATTTCCTAATGTCTCTATTGATTTCTGCTTCCCTACATATTATCCCAGTTCATTATTGTGACTGACTCTTCACATGTGCTGACATTTACATTCACTGTCTACCCGAAAGCCTATTGCTAAAGAACTTTTGGTCCCACTCTTATACTCACTCTTCTTTCTAAACCTACCGACTTTCGTCTTAATCGTACCGACTATCACTTTTTGACTGGATGTTCTCTTTGACATTCAATCATCCAAGGTACAAGGCAATTGTATATCGATTCATCTGAGACATCTGTGCAGAATATAATTCAAAGCTAAGTATCCCACTCAAAGGCCTAATGCCTTTCTGGGCTTCAAATCTTACCTGGATTTCTGTTTTCAAACTTATATTTCCCCTGTATATTCTTGAAAATATTGCAGGTTCCCAATACCATTAATCATCTTGCACAATGATTCCGAACCCAAATAGAACCTGTTATTAACCGTA
Organism: Callospermophilus lateralis; assembly: GCF_048772815.1. Classification (NCBI taxonomy): domain Eukaryota; kingdom Metazoa; phylum Chordata; class Mammalia; order Rodentia; family Sciuridae; genus Callospermophilus; species Callospermophilus lateralis. Next base: position 94,990 of record NW_027512697.1, read on the forward strand.
ACCATACACTCTTTTCTCAATCTCACTTTACAGAAGAGCAGGTACAGATTTCGTCTTACAATACAGGAATGTAGGGGATCTTCCACCTGCTGAGAACCTAAAATGTCCATGCAGAAATGATCCCTGGATAAGATGTAGGCAGCTATTGAGGAACTAAGAGAGCAAAAGTCATCTTCCAATGCAAAAACCCTGGTCAGAATGAAGGGATGTGTCTGAATCAGACTCTCTCTTCTTAATGTAGAGAAGATGGACCAAACCAGGCCTGTGTGGAGAGCTGTTCCTGGGTGCCTATGGTTTACATACCATTCTAACTTGTGAAAGTGTCACAGGAAGTAGGGGCAGCCTCCATCTCATGGGACACTTGGAAGCAACTGAAGCAATTGTTAGGACAAAGTGGTTGTCACGGCAGTGACCTCACTCAGTTCCTGAAAGAATTGACCTACTTAACTTCCTTGTTGATGGAACTCTCTGAACTTGGTATCCAGGAAGCCAGGCACCCAGAGCCAGTCCCAGTCCCCGTCCCAGTGGGCTCAATTGTTTGTATTTACCATGGACATAGTCAGTCTTTCTTGGTACCTACTGATGTGAGGATGGTCAAATGACAGAATAGCTATGAAGAGGGTCCTTTCCTGGGAAAGTAGGTAGTTGCTCAACACTGGCTGCTGGCAACTTCACTGAGTTGAAAAAGGAGACAAGATCTGAGACCGTACAGGCCATTTCAGGGGAACGAAGTATGGCTCACCAGTCAGAGGACACTCCATATAGTCAGAGACCTACTTGGGGGAAGGAGGTGCCTTTTTGAGTGTGGGTGTGAGTATGTGGTTTTGTCTCATGTTCTGAGAATAGGTAGGAAAGTCGGTTTGTTTGTTTTGGGGTAGACTGTTTCTTGTATGTCGTTTGGCAAGGCGAGTGTTTCTATGTCTGTGTATCTTACTGTGTCAGTGGTTGTAGACAATAGAAAAGAGAATGCATCAATGGATGTGTTGTGTCTAGTAGAAAGCTCCCAGCATTCATCCTGCCCAATGTATGAATAGAGAGTGGGCAGCCTTATTGATGTGCAACACATATTATATTCCTAAGTTTCAGTTTTCTTCCTGAATTCTCTCAACTCTCCAGAATAGGCTCATGGTTTTGTGTCCAAGATATGTACCACCTCCAAGCTCTGTGAAATGGCCATGTACTGAATAGCTGAAGGAAATGTGATCATCTCAGAAAACTCAAATATCAGTGTGAATAGAAAAGTCTCAGTGGAGAAACCCTGCTTTGGGCCTTTTACTTACCTATTTTTCTGTTGCCCTGAATGTCAGAAAGGTCTTTGCCTCAGGTCACACTTTGTGAAGCCTGAAGAAAATAGTTTTCAAATGGAAATGAATGGGCATCACCTGTGGCTCTTTCCTTAATTGCTTTGGAAATGGATGTGTCTGAATCAGTATCTTGGCCCTGTGTCAGGTTGTGGCTTAGATTCTCAAAACCAGATGGATCTAAAAAAGATGCCATGTGTGCATCCAAAACCAAAATGGCAAAAAGATCAGTTATGGTGGATGAAGCTTCTTGCCTTTCTCTATTAGTTTCCTGACATCCATCAAGTGAGAATAGGAATCCTTTGGGTAAAATTAGTACTTCAAAGCCCTGCAGAGGTGCTTGGGTTTCCTCATGACTCCAAATCACATAAAGAATCTATACCTGACTGTCAGTAGGCCTCAAATTGGAGAATCAGAGCAGTATTAAGAGCAGGCCTATTTGATCACTCCTGGTTCACAGGAAAGGTGTCCCGGCCACAATGACTTTAGGCAAATGAGGGGCAAGAGAACGTATTTTGGACACTGTCTTTGGATGTGCCCCTCATGGAAACCTCCAGCCAGAGGTTATGATTAGTATCTATATGGAAGAATATGAGGGCTATGTGGAAGTGTTTTGGTTTTAATTGTGGTCATTAGTGTGGTGGTTGGAAAAGATGACTGGGTCCATCGGGGTTTAAACTCTGATGTGATTCCCCTTTGAGACTGCGTTGTGGAACTGACCTCAGAGAAGAATTGCCATGATTTGTGTTGGCATTTTTGGAGGCCACGCATGAGAGTCGCCCTTGGAAACTGAGATCTAGACCAAGGGCGGCTTTCCACAGAGCACAGGGAATCTCAGCCATGATACCATATGATTTTATTCTGAAAGCCTTGGAATCCATAGTTGAGAGTCAAAACACACATGGACCTCACATTGTAGACCTCTATGTGCCTGGCTTCATGTAACCTTTTGCCCACTCTTTGGGAAGCCTTGCCTGTGAAATTTCTCCAGAGCTTTCATTGAAATGATCTTCCTCAACCTTTAATGGTTCCTGAATGAATGGAAACCCACAGTGCCTCCAACTTCATCCTTGAAAAATGGCTACATAAATACCATGACATTCTTGAAATTCCCTTGACCAGGTGGCACTGGAGAACCTTCGATGTCCTGTTGCTAATTCGAGTGTACAAGACAGTGCCTTGATTGACTGGGTTTCATGATAATGGTGTAGAACAGAGATGTCAGTACGTTGGAGCCTCCTGATTAGTGGTCATAGAACAGTGTTGTGCATGTGTGTGATAAAACATTTGTGGTGGGGCCATGTGGATCTGCCATTTACTTCCAAATGGGTTGCGACTGACATGGTGCAGCCAGCAGAACCTTGTATGTAAAGGCATCTTGTTATAAGGAGAAATTTCAGGGCAATGTTCAGAATCAGGTTGCTATGGTCAAGGGGGCAACCTATGTGTGATAGAAGCCTATTTGGTGCATTCTCCTGCAGACCCTGACACACGACACATGACAGAACTCCCTCCAGCACTGTGTCCCAGTTGAACTTTTTGTTTTTCGAGAAGCAAATACCAAACTCCCAATGCAGCAGCAAGAAACACCACAAAAAGTGGAGGATGACCAAATAGCTTCACAGTCCACACGGAGAGACACTTAACCCCCAGTGGCCACAGATATCTATAAAGAGAGAATTCAGCACTGCTGCCTAATGTTCATTGGAATATAAGAGACCATGTCCTCCAGGTCACATATATGCAGACCCAGCTTTGATGGTCTCACTACAAAGGAAGATAAAGCTCCTGACAACAACATATATTTCAAGTGCCCAACCTCAGAGGAAGTTTCTCAAGAAGTCTTTAGGCCAACAGAGCTCCATGATTGTGGAGTTTTATCCTGTCCCTTACTTTTGGAAACTCCTCTTGCACCTCCAAAGTTGTGAACTCCTGAGCAATTTCCATTCCAGATATGTATTCACAAATTTTATAACTCTTCTCCTCTAATTGTGTCTTAATTGGGGCGAAGGTAATGTCAAGTAATTGTTCTGGATGAGAGTGAGTGGATTTTTGTGTAGCACATATTTGCATACACATTGGATTCATTTTCCAATTTTCCATTTGAAATACTGAAACACTGACACTACCCCATACCCTACTAAACTCTGTCTACTAATCCTAATATGATGGAGAAAAATAACCCAAACAGAATTGAAATACAAGCAGTACAGAAAAGGCACAGTGTATAGTTGGACTTGCCTTTTGCATTATATAGAGTAGGAGTTATAAATCTACTCATTTTTTTGTTGAAATAGTTCTCAATGTGTTTTTAAAGTTAACAAATATATGAATTCCTGTCTCCCTTTCGCTGTAGCATATTCAGCACATGTATTTTTATAAGCACATGTATAATCCTACCTGGTACCACATGTACACTATTGTGTGGTACCTGAATAGGCAGATACAAATTGTGAGAAGAAATCACTCCTCCTAAACGCTGTTGGAACTGAACATTCACTCTATGGGTGAGCTTCCTAGCTGAACAACATTATATATAAATCCATGTTCAGTAAAATAAATATTTTTGATCTGTGGATAATATATATTTCATGGTGAATTTCAATTGGCATATAGTGCTAATTTTTAATATCTGTGTGTGTATATATATATATATATATATATATATATATATATATATATATACTCTCCAGATTTTTCAAAATATGAAATATATGTGTCTTATTATACATTTCCTAAATTCATTCATATTCATGTATGTGGATTTATAATAATCTTTTCACAAGATTATTTTCAGAAATATTCATCCACCTGGAATACCTATTTGTTTCCAACACTGAAAACTAACTTAAGTGAATGGTGTATACAAATCCTCATATTTCTACAGTAACTGACTCAGTTTAACATCAATGCAAGTAGACTCCTATGGGACATGATGTGTATTTTGAAGTTCATTTTTTTCAACACTTGTACATTACTATTTCTTTAGTTCATGCACATCATTGGATATATATTTCATCCATAAGTTTGCAATTTTATTGGCATTTGTTTCACTTTCAATCACTTTCTACTTCAGAACACATATATTTCTCCATGTTTCTTGACTGGTCTTTTCATGAGAATTCTTTCCAAACACATTATTTTTGATTTTCATAATTACTTTTGAAGGAAATCTCACACACCCTAGATAATGAACCATAACCATAATATTACCATTAGATGTATAACTGGTTGGAATGAATGATTGTATATCAATAAATGATTTCTTATATATTTTCAGATATCAATTCAATACATTATTTAAAGTGGAACCTGTTATATTATTTAAACACAGTATTGTCTATTCATGCATTATCTCTATATCCATAGACACAGGGTACACGTCTTTATAACCCCAATACTAATTATTAGGTCTTGAAAATATTCCTCCCAGAAATGGTGGAAGAAATACTCATGTCACCTGACCTACATATACATTTTATCACAGTAATATTCTGGACACAAAAAGCAAAGTTCACACTAATGATTGTACCAATGGAATGGTCGAGTGAGCATTTTAGGAAGAGACCACCATGAGACTGTCTCATGCAACAGCAAAGTGTGAATTGGGGGTCCAGCATGCTGCAGCTCAGAGCTCACTTGAATTTAGCAGAGAGCCCTGAGAATAGCTTAAGCAGAGCTTATGTACTTTCTTTGGAGAAGGCGGGGTGTGAAGTTTATTGATGGGTCAGGGTGAGTGGGCGGTTTGCTTGCAAATGTGTGAGGGAGTACATTCTGCAGTTTGGCAGTTGGGGACAACACATTCTGGGAACAAGATTAGCAAACAGTTCTCAAGATTTCAACAGTGTTTTGTTAAGCATACAGAAAAACAGGAAGTGACAAGTACCTATTTAATAAACCTTTCATTTCCCACTTCTTGTTCTGGTTACTTTTAATCAAAAAAGTGATCATTGGGGGGTGTCACATTTTATGTCTGCTAGTGAGTTATATTGTTGTCTGATTACCATAAGTTTAACTTGTCCAATTTGAGCTTGGAGAAAGGAAACTACACGGTTGAGCAAACAGGGCCCCACAGTTAGCAATAATATGAGGATTATTAATGGACTGGCCAAGGCAGATAAAAGCGTAGTTAACCCAAGGGACTGTGTGAACCAAGACTCAAACCATGCTTTTTGGGCCTCTGTCTCTCGTTGACGCTCTTCAAGGCGTTTACTTAATTTACTCATAGATTCTTTTACAACTCCAGTATTGTCAGCATAAAAAAAAAAATTCTTCCCTCATTGCAGCACAAAGGCCCCCTCTCTCATGAAGAGGAGGTCCAACCATCGCCTATTCTGTGAAACTACTTCGGAGAGAGAGGTTAAAGATTCCTGTAAAGCTGGGATTGAGGTTTTTAATATCTTTAAGCTTTGGTCTATTGCTGCTTCTCATTGAGTCATTTGTTGTGTCCCATGGACTAGGTCAGTGGTTCCTGTGCCCACACCTGCAGCAACTCTTATTCCAAATAGGATGGCTAAAGTGAGGGATACAGGTTCCCAGCGGAACCGGGTTTTATGCCCCCCCTATTTGAACTTTAAATGAACCTGTGTCATGATAGAGCACTCTGGGAAACATCTGCACCATTACATAACTAATCACATCTATTGACCATTTTATGAACACATAAACAATAATTAAGTATATAGAATTATACTGTTGAAGGAACAGACAAGGAAAGGCACCTAAGATAGCACCGAAGCTAGGGAAGCAGTCCTATTTGGTTGCAAAAGGATGTAGAGAGCATTGCTTCTGTTGTAATCAATTAATCCTCTGAACCCCAAGTTTAGGTTGTTTCAGAATTTTGTAGCCAACATGTAAGGGAATGGGCTCAGAATATCACAGTCTGCAGAAGTTCACAAAAAGCAGTTTTTGTTTCTGTTTTATTTCTTCTATTTTGGCAAGTTAACTTTTTAATGACACCTGGGAGGGGGAGAGCTTTCGTCTTCTCTTTTTTTTTCTCCCTGCCAGCTGTTAAAATGGAGCCCAGTTGGTAACTTCTTTATCTTAGAAATGTAGCAATCTCTGTGAAGCTCCAGCTCAAGGCCAGAGGCCTTGTTCACATATTTTGTGAAAAACTAGTAAGGGGTGTCTAGCTTAGGAGTGCTGATTTTTCCAGCCAGTGGCAACTAGAACAGGGCAACAAGAAAAGAGGAAATTTATCTACATTGAACTCTTTCATAGGGATTATTTTGCTGAAAGTCCTAAAGTCAGTCATGGTGAAGACTTCTGGAGAAGGTCACTTAAGAATTTTCTGTGGTCTTGGTACAGAGGGGGAAGAGTGGAAGGCAGGGGGTGAGAGCAGCTCCATGGATCTGAGAATCAGGAAGGAGAGATTAAAAGACTATTGGGAAAGGGGTTTGGGATTTTGCTAGTAAAAAAAACTTTAGCAGTAGAGCAAGTAGAGCAGAGGGGAAGATGGGAGTGAGTATCTCAAAAAGCCTGTGAGGGATTTTAAATTCTTAGTAACCTGTATTCAGTGTTGACAATGCAACTTTAAAGGTAATTTTTATTACATCTTGGATAGGGGTCTGAGGGCTCTTCTCAGCTGGTTTGAGCTTTGGGTTAGCAGGTAAGAGGACCTGTTGGGACCCATTGTGGGCACTGACAGAAGAATAGAGGAGTGTCTGGTTTTAGGGGTACCTAAGTACCTGCCACCTCAGCAAGGGGGCAATGGTCTGAGAAAGGGTAGAGGTTTGGGTTTTTGATCTAGTAATTGGAGGGGAGAAATCAAATTCCTGAGGTGAAAGTGACAGCAGAGAGTCTGGAGCAGAAATCTGAGGGTGAGGATCTATTAGAGAAGCATAGTACAGGATGTGAGCAAAGGAGGAAAAAGGCCTGCACATAGGGGAATTTCCTTCAACCCTTTTGAGCACTTGCCGAAGTTAAAAAGTCCATGCAGAATTTGAGGATCTAGAGACCCCTCTGGGGGACATGGATTTTGGTTGTCTAATTGGTAATATGGCCAATGCTGTGTACTGAATTTGATGAGGAGTTTGGGTTCCAGCAGGCAGCCCCTGTATGCTCAGATCGCCATGACTTACAGAAGAAGTCGGCTTTTCCCCACACAGCCATGGCTGTTTGTGGATTTGATAGTCCGCCGGGCAAACATAGTAATCTAGGCTAGCCAAACTGCATCTGGCTCACGTGTCCCTACATCCATAATGTTGGTTTCCATTACCTATGGTACGAAAGTGATTTAATGGAATTTTACTGGAATCCTGTTCATCAGGGCTATCCCAATATGAAAGACCTATAGGTAGCTGACAAATGTCTGGGTGGAGGGATGGCCACCAGGTCCCTCAGTGGGCTGTATTCGAGGTAGACCATACTTGTTGTCTAGTAGGATTTTTGATCAGCCATCGCTGCTGAACGGGCTGATGATGCTTAGGAATACTGGTGGCCAAGGGGAGAGTCTATAGCCTTATCCACATGGCGAACACACAGTTTGAAAGGGTTACCAGTCTTTTCCAGCTTCCAGCAAGAGTGGGGACATGGCGCAGGCTTGAGATGAGAGGCATTGATCCAGGAAGTGATTCCGTCTACCTTTACCACTGTAGGTGTTATAAGTAGCACCTGGTATGGTCCTTTACACCGGGGTTTCAGGAATGACACCTGATGTCGTCTTTAGTAGATGAGGTCTCTTACTTGATATTGATGTGGAGTCCCATCATACCCTGGTTGGTAGGAAGGGGCCAGATGTTTCAACAAGTACCGCTGAGTTCTTTCAAGAGCTTTAAGTCTGTCAGGCAAGGGGGTGTGGAAGGGATCGTTAGGTCTTAGAGTTGGGGTTAGGTCCCTTACTGGAGCAGGGGCACCATAGAGAATTTCATAGGGGGTGAGGTTAGACAAAGAAACAGAGGGAGTATTTCTTGCATGAAACAGTGCAGAAGGCAGGAGCATAGTCCAATCTTTTATGCCAGTTTCTAAGCTTAATTTCGTTAAGGTCACTTTAATGGTTCTTTTTATTTTTTTACCTGTCCTGAGCTCTGGGTTCTATAAGCACAATGTAACTTCCAATAAACCCCTAGAATTCTGGCTAACCCCTGTCTTACCTGGGCCATGAACGCCGGCCCATTATCAGACCCATATTACCTTAGGCAGGCAGAATCTTGGAAAAATATCTTTCAGGATCTTTTTGACCACCATTTGGGCAGGTTTTTTTTTTTTCTTTTCTTTTCTTTTCTTTCTTTTTTCTTTTCTTTTCTTTTCTTTTTTTTCTTTTTTTTTTTTTTTTTTTGTTGGGGATGCTTCAATCCATCCTGAAAATGTATCTACAAAGACTAGGAGATATTTAAGTCCATACATTGCTGGCTTAATTTCAGTAAAGTCAACTTCCCAATTCCCAGAATTGTCCTGGTCTGGTTCCTCATAGGTGCTTTCCTGCAAGAAGCTTGGAAGTGTAAGCATTAACCAATTGACAGACCCGACAGGCTTTTGTTACCCATTCAGTTCTTCCCTTTCTCTTTGAATCGGTTAGTGGAAAACTCTGTTCTTGATCCTTCAGGAATGCCTGCAATTTCTTTGAACCAAGGTGAGTGGGTTGATATACATTTTAACTTAGTGTAGGGCTTTCTGAAATTGCAGGCTAAGCTCAGTGAAGTTGAGGGTTCAGTGTCAGAGTCTTTAGGTGTTATCAAAAGCTTCCTGGTTCTCAGGGGTTCATTGGAAATGGGCATCTCCCTTTAGCACCGGGTATAAAGGAGCAGCTAATGATGCAAACCCAGGTATCCATAACCTGCAAAAGCCAGCAGTCCCAAGAAACTCTCTGAGTTGTCTGCTGTTAGATCTGTGTGGTATCTGCACAACAGTTTCTTTTCTTTGCTCAGTGAGCCATCCTTTACCGCCCCTAAGTGAATAGCCCAGGAAGATTACTTCATGCTGGCAAATTTGGGCCTTTTTGGCAGAAGCTCTACACGCCAGTTTAGCAAGCTCAGATAATAGTGCTTGGGTCCCAGATTCACAGTTTTCCTTAGTGTTGGCTGCCAGTAGCAGGCCATCCACATGTTGAAGCAGGGTGTGTAGTTCTGAAGTTGTTGAGATCTCTGTGGAGAGCTTCATCAAAGAGAGTGGGGGAGTTTTTGAACCCCTGTTCGAGTCTAGTCCAAGTTAGTTGACCAGACGTTCCGGTTTCTGGGTCTACCCACTCGAAAACAAACAGCAACTGACTATCTTTATGCAGAGGCAAGCAAAATAAAGCATCTTTTAAGTACAGAACAGTATACCATTTCTGCTCAGGGTTCAGAGTGCTAGGCAGATTGCACAGATTAGGTACCATGCGGTGAATGTCCTGCACTCTGTTGTTGATCTCTCGTAGGTCTTTAACAGGGTGATAGTCCCCGGTTCCTGGCATTTTTTAATGGTAGCAGGGGAGTGTTGCAGGCTGATTAACAGGGCCTTAGGACCCCTAAGATCAGATATTTCTGAATATGGGGCCTTATCCCATCTTTAGATTTTTGCCCAGAGTATATTTTTTGACATTGATTGGAGAGGCTGAGGTTTTTAACTCCACTGTTATTGGAGGTTTTTTAATGGGCAGGCCTAAGCCATCAGTTTTTGTCCAAGCATCTGGGTAATATGTTATCCAATTCTGGGGCAACGTGCCTGTTTGATCAGTCTTGTGTGGTGTGAAGAGTTGATATTCATCTTCTGACAGTTAAAGCTGTGACTATAGGAGTTTTTACTGAAGGATTTATAATTTTCACTTTGGGGCCTTCAGGGATAAAAGTTATTCTGGCCCGGAGCTTGGTGAGCAGATCTCGGCCCATTAATAGGGCCGGGCATCTTGGGATTACTAGGAAGGAGTGATAGATTTTTCCTTTCCCCAGGTCCATGATCCTCTTAGTTGTCTATGCCCGATATTTAATGCCATTAGCCCCTTGAAATAGAGACCTTTTATTTGATGGAGGGCCCAATGGGGCTTTAAGGGATGAGTATACTGCCCCTGTATCCACTTAAAAGTGTACTGGGGTACCCTCCACTTCAAAAGTTACCCTGAGCTCGGGAAGAGGATCTAAGCCCCGACTTTCTTAGTCATCCTCCAGAGTCAGAATGTCTGGCTGGTGTGGCTGTCTCATTCTCGGGCTCTTTTTGGCCCAGTGTCCTTTTTCTTTTGAGTAGGCATATTGGTCTGAGTCCAGGGGTTTCTTTTGGCGTGTGCCCAGGTATCCCTTCCTGTATCCCTGTTTCTTAATTTCTGTCCTATTTTTTGTTGTGACCAGGACCTTAGTCAATGCATTAGTCTATCTTTTGCTTCTCGCATCCTCTCTTTGCTCCCTTTCTTTCTTCCTCCTTTGTTCCTTCTCTTCCTCAGTTTATCTCTTATAGTTTACTTTTTTAGGCTTCTCTGACTAAATCTCTCAAAGCCATATCTTGTAATCCATCTACGCATTGTAACTCTCTTTTAATATCCAGGGCAGCTTGCCCAATGAAGGCCATCATGACAGATGGCTTTTGATCCTCTGTCTGAGGATCGAAATGAGTATATCTCCTATATGCCTCCATAAATCTCTCTAGAAACATAAAGGGAGATTTATCAGGCCCTTGAATAATCTCTCTAACCTTGGCCCAATTAGCTGGTCACCTTAGCGGCTGCTTGGAGACCCGCTATTAGAGCCCGGCAATAAGTGGACGGATGCTACCTACCTTCAAACGTGTTGGTGTCCCAGTTCAGTTGGTTCAATGGGAAGCCGGCTTTGATGATGTGGGAAGAGGTGTCGGTCACCCATCTTGTCCGAGGATATTTTTTTTTAGCTTCCAGGAGGTTTTTCTCTTGTTCCTCTGTCATGAAGAGAGTCTGTAGGAGTTGTTGGCAGTCATCCCAAGTAGGCAGGTGTGACAACGCCGGCAAGTTCTTTGAGTTCTTTTACCGGGGCCAGCTTTGTCCAGGGAAGGAGTGGCTTTGTGTGCTGCCGGGTAGTAATCTGGAGGGCGCTGGGCCGGCCTAGCTTCCTCCAATGGTGGAGAGGCTGAGTCAGCAGCAAGGGAATCCACAGTGCTGGAGGGAGTTCTGTCACGTGTGGTGGGTCAGGGTCTGCAAGAGAATGCACCAACTAAGCTTCTATCTCTCACAGCTTGCCCCATTGCCCCCTTGTCCATATCAACCTGATTCTTAAATTTCCTCTTAAAACTCTCCATATAACAAGATGCCTTTACATATAAGGGTCTGCTGGCAGCACCATGTCAGTTACAAGCCATTTGGAATCCAATGGTAGATCCACATGGCCCTACCACGGATGTTTTATCAAACACCTCCCCAGCACTGCTCTAGACCCACTACTCAGCAGGCTCCAACTTACTGGCATCTCTGTTCTACACCATTTTCATGAAACTCAGTAAATCAAGGCACTGTCTGGTATACTCATGATCAGCAATAGGACATCCAATGTTTCTCCAGTGCCACCTGGTCATAGGAATTTCAAAAATTTCATGGTATTTATCTAGCCATTTTTCAAGCTTGAAGTTGGAGGCACTGTGGGTTTCAATTCATTCAGCAAAGATTAAATGATGAGGAAGCTCATTTCAATGAAATCTCTGGAGAACTGTCACAGGCAAGGCTTCCCAAAGAATGGACAAAAGGTCACATTAGGCCAGGCCCATTGAGGTCTACAATGTGAGGTGCATGTGTGTTTTGACTCTCAACTATGGATGCCATTTCTTTAAGAATAAAATCATGTGATATCCTTGCTGAGATTCCCAGGCCTCTGTGGAAATCTACCCGGGGCCTAGGTCTCAGTTTCCAAGAGTGACTTTCATGCGTGGCCTCTTAAAATCCCAACAAAATTCATAGCAATGCTTATCTGAGTTCAGTTCCAAAACCCAGTGTTTAAGGGGAATCACACCAGAGTTCAAGCCCACGTGGAACCAGTCATTTTTTCCAATGCCACACAAATGACCAACATTAAAACCAAAACACTCCCACATGGCCCTCACCTTATTCCATATAGTCAATCATCTTAACATCTGGCTGGAGGTTTCCATGAGGTGTGCAGCCCAAGACAGTGTCCAAAATCAGCTCGTTTGCCCCTCATTTGCCTAAAGTCAGGGTAGTCTGGACACCGTTGCTGTGAACCAGGAGTGAACAAATAAGCCTGCCGTTAATACTTCTATGTTTCTCCAATTTGAGGGCTACTGATTTTAGGTATCGATTCTTTAGGTGATTTAGAGTCATGCGAAAACACAGGGACCTCTGCAGGGCTTTGAAGAACTCATTTGACTCACAGAATCCCTATTCTCATTTGTTGGAGTGCAGGAACCTAACAGAGGAAGGCAAGAGTCTTCATCCACAATGAATGATATTTTTTGCCATTTTGGTTTTGGAAGCTCACATGGGATCATTCTTAAGATCCATCAGGTGCTGAGAATCTAAGTCACAGCCACACACAGGACCAAGAGGCTAATAAAGACACATCCCTTTCCAAAGCAATTAAGCAAAGAACCACAGGTGAGGCCCATTCATTTCCATTTGAAAACTGTTTTCTTCAGGCTTCACAAAGGGGTGGCCTGAGGCAAAGACCTTCCTGACACTCAGTGCAACACAACAATAAGTAAGCAAAAAGCCCAAAGCAGTGTTTCTGCACTAAGACTTTCCTGGTCACACTGATATCTGAGTTTTCTGAGATGCTCGCCATTCTCTTCAACTATCCTTTACATGGCCATGTCACAGAGCTTGGAGTTGGTACTTATTTTGGACACAAATCCCTGAGCCCATTCTGGAGAGTGGCCAGAATTCAGGAAGAAAACAACAACTTAGAAAGATAGCAGGTGTTGCACATCGATAAGACAAGCTGCAGTCCATTCATATATTGGGCAGGATGAATTATAGGGAAGATTTATACTAGACAGGACACATCCATTAATGCATTCTCTTTTCTAATGTCTACAACAACGGACACAGTGGGATACACATAAACAGAAACACTCGCCTTGTCAAATGACTTACTAGAAACTGTCTGCTCCAAACCAAACAAACCGCCTTTTTGATCTATTCTCAGAACATGAGACAAAACAACAAACCCACACCCACTCCCACAAAGGCACCTCCTTCCCCCAAGTAGGTCTGTGACGATCCGGAGTGTCCTCTGACTGGTGGGCCATACTATGTTCCCCCGAAATGGCCTGTATTCTCTCAGATCTTGTTTCCTTGACCAACTCTGTGAAGATGTCAGGAAAAAGTGGTTTTCCACTACCTGTTTTCTCAGGAAAGGTCCATCTTCAGAGCTCTCCTGGCATTTGGCCATCCTCACATCATTAGGTACCAAGAAAACTGACTCTGTCCTTGGTAAGTCCAAACAAGTGAGCCCACTGGGCCTGGGACTGGGACTGCCTCTGGGTGCCTGGCTTCTTGGATACCAAGTTCAGAGAGTTCCATCACCAAGGAAATGAGGTATGTCACATTCTTTGGAACTGAATGAGGTCACTGCCTTGGCAACCACTTTGTCCTAACAGTTGCTTCCAAGGGTTACATAAGATGGAGGTTTCCCCTACTTCCTGTGACACTTTCATAAGGTAGAATGTATATCAACCATTGGCACCCGGGAACAGCTCTCCACTCAGGCCTGGATTGTTCCACCTTGTCTACAATAAGAAGAGAGAGGCAGATTCAGACACATCCCTTCATCCTGACCAGGTTGTTTGCCATGGAAGATGACTTTTGCTCTCTCAGGTGCTTCATACATGCCTACAACTTCTCCAGGTATCATTTGTGCATAGACATTTGAGGTTCTCATCTGGTGGAAGATCCCCAACTTTCCTGTATTGTAAGATCCCCTCTGTCCCTGCTCTTCTGTAAAATGATTGAGGGAACAGTGTATACTTGGGGTTAAAAACAGGTTTGATTTGGTGACGAATCATTCTGTGCGATGAATAATGAAATTGGGAACCTGCAATATTTACAAGAATATATAGGTGAAATATAAGTATGAAAAAAGAAATCTAGGTATGCTTTGAAGCCCAGAAGGGTTTTGCCCTTGATTGGGATACTTAGCTTTGAATTATGTTCTGCAAAGATGTCTCAGATAATTTGATATACAATGCCATAGGACCTTGTACATTGGATGATTGAATTTAGAAGAGAACATCCAGTCAAAAAGGGATATTCAGTAGGATTAGGAAGATAGTCGGTAGGTTTAGGAAGACGAGTGAGTATAGGATTTGGACCAAAAGTTCTATAGCAATAGACTTTTGGTTATAGAGTGAATGTAAATGTCAGCACATATGAAGAGTCAGACACTATGTTGAACTGGGGACAATATGTAGAAAAGCAGATATCAATGGAAACATTACGAAATCAGGCAAAGTATAAAGTGAGGGATAGAATTAGACATTATCAACAGGGTTGAGTTTCAATATATAAATTAGGAAAAAACAAATATGTAGTCACCAATAGGATTGACAATTGACAGCATTAGGCAACCTGGACATGGATGTTTTTAGAAATCCATGTTCACTTTCCATTTAGGCTTTGGTACAATCATAAGTGTGACCTTTCCATTTTTGTCCAGAATATTACTGTGATAATGAGGTGACATGAGTATTTCTTTCACCATTTCTGGAAGCAATATATTGAAGATGTAAAATTAGAATCGGGAGTGCAAATAGGTGTACCCTGTTTCTATGAACATAGAGAAAAACCACGAATAGACCATACTGTGAATAAATAATATAACTTTTTTGAACTTTAAATAATGAATTGAACTGATATCTGAAAAATAAAAGGAAATTGTATATTGATATACAATCATTCATTCCAACCAGTTATACATCTAAAGGAAATATTAGTGTTTTGGTTTATCATGAAGAGTGTGTGAGTTTTGCTTCAAAATGATTATGGAAATTCAAAATAATGTGTTTGGAAAGAAGTCTCATGAAAAGACAAGTCAAGAAACCCTGACAATACATGTGTTCTGAAGCAAGAAGTGATTAATGTTGAAACAAATGCCTATTAATTTGTGAACTTGTGGATGAAATGTATATCCTATGATGTGCAAAAACTGAAGAAACAATAATGTACCAGTGTCGAATACAAATGAATGACAAATTACATATCATGTCCCATAGGAGTCTACTTGCATTGATGTTAGACTGGGTCAGATACTGTAGAATAATTAGGATTTGTATGCACCCTTCACTGAAGTTAGTAGTCAGTACTAGGAAACAAATATGTATTTCAGGTGGATGAATATTTCTGATTATAATCTTGTGAAAAGTTGATTATAAATCAACATACATGAATATGAATGAATTTAGAGAGTGTGTACTATATACATATATTTCATATTTGGAAAACTTTGGAGAGTATATCTATATCTATATCTATACACACACACACACACACACACACACACACACACACACACACACAACACTCACAGACATTAAAAAGTACCAATATAAATGCCAATCGAAATTCATCAGTAAATATATATCATCCACAGATGCAAAAATATTTATGTTACTGAACATGAGTTTATGTATAATGTTGTTCTTCTAGCACGCTCTCTTATAGGTTGAATTTTCATTTCCAACAGCATTTAGGAGGAGTGAACACTTCTCACAATTTGTATCTGCCAAGACATCCACCTTACAAAAATGTACGTGTGATACCTGGTAGGATTCTATATATGCATATAAATATACATGTGTGAAGAGGCTACAGAAATTGGAAACAAGTATTCACATATTTGTTAAGTTTAAAAACACATGGAGAATATTTCAATTAAAATTTGACTAGATGTATAACCCCTACCTTATATAATGCAAATGTCAAGTCCAACTATAGAACATGTCTCCTCTGAAGTGCTTGTATTTCTATTGTGTTGGGTTAATTTTCCCCATTATATTAGGATGAATAGTCTGAGTCTACTAGGTATGGGTTAGTGTCAGGGATTCAGTACTTCGAATGACAAATTGGAAAATGAATCCAATGTGTATGTAAATATATGCTGCACAAATATCCTCCCGCTCTCATCCAAAACAATGCCTTGACATTACCTTCACCCCAAGTAAGACACAATTAGAGGAGAAGAGTTACAAAATCAGTGAATACATATCTGGAATGGAAAATGCTCAGGAGTTCACAACCTTGGAGGTGGTTTAGGAGTTTCCAAAAGTAAGGGACATGGTAAACACTTCACAAACATGTAACTCTGCTGGCCTAAAAACTGTTTGAGAAACTGCCTCTGAGCATCCACATTGAAATGTTTGTTGTTTTCATGAGATTTGGCTTCCTTTGTAGTGAGACCATCAAAGCTGGGTCTGCATCTATGTGACCTGGAGGACATGGTTTCTTATTTTCCAATGGAAAAGATGAAGCAGTGCTGTATCCTCTCTTTATATGTAAACTGAGGCCACTGGGGACGAAGTGTCTCCCCGTCTCCCCATGTGGACTGTGAATCCATTTGGTCCTCCTCCACTTTTTGTGGTGTTTAGGCTGCTGCACTGTGAGTTTGATATTTGTTTCACGAAATACTAGCAGCTAAACTGGGACACAGTGCTGGAGTGAGTTCTGTCACGTGTGGTGGGTCAGGGTCTGCAAGAGAATGCACCAACTAGGCTTCTATCTCTCACAGCTTGCCCCATTGCCCCCTTGTCCATATCAACCTGATTCTTAATTTTCCTCTTAAAACTCTCCATATAACAAGATGCCATTACATATAAGGGTCTGCTGGCAGCACCATGTCAGTTACAAGCCATTTGGAATCCAATGGTAGATGCACATGGTCCTACCACGGATGTTTTATCAAACGCCTCCCCACCACTGCTCTAGACCCACTACTCAGCAGGCTCCAAATTACTGGCATCTCTGTTCTACACCATTTTCATGAAACTCAGTAAATCAAGGCACTGTCTGGTATACTCATGATCAGCAACAGGACATCCAATGTTTCTCCAGTGCCACCTGGTCATAGGAAATTCAAAAATTTCATGGTATTTATCTAGATATTTTTCAAGCATGAAGTTGGAGGCACTGTGGGTTTCAATTCATTAGGCAAACATTAAATGGTGAGGAAGCTCATTTCAATGAAATATCTGGAGAACTGTCACAGGCAAGGCTTCCCAAAGAATGGACAAAACGTCACATTAGGCCAGGCCCATTGAGGTCAACAATGTGAGGTCCATGTGTGTTTTGACTCTCAATTATGGCTGCCATTACTTTAAGAATAAAATCATGTGATATCCTTGCTGAGATTCCCAGGCCTCAGTGGAAATCTACCCGGGGCCTAGGTCTCAGTTTCCAAGAGCGACTTTCATGCGTGGCCTCTTAAAATCCCAACAAAATTCATGGCAATGCTTCTCTGAGTTCAGTTCAAAAACCCAGTGTCTAAGGGGAATCACACCAGAGTCCAAGCCCACGTGGACCCAGTCATTTTTTCCAATGCCACACAAGTGACCAACATTAAAACCAAAACACTCATACATGGCCCTCACCTTATTTTTATAGTCAATCATCTTAACCTCTGGCTGGAGGTTTCCATGAGGGGTGCAGCACAAGACAGTGTCCAAAATAAGCTCGTTTGCCCCTCATTTGCCTAAAGTCAGGGTAGCCTGGACACCGTTGCTGTGAACCAGGAGTGAACAAATAAGCCTGCCATTAATACTTCTATGTTTCTCCAATTTGAGGGCTACTGATTTTAGGTATCGATTCTTTAGGTGATTTAGAGTCATGCGAAAACACAAGCACCTCTGCAGGGCTTTGAAGAACTCATTTGACTCACAGAATCCCTATTCTCATTTGTTGGAGTGCAGGAACCTAACAGAGGAAGGCAAGAGTCTTCATCCACAATGAATGATATTTTTTGCCATTCTGGTTTTGGAAGCTCACATGGGATCATTCTTAAGATCCATCAGGTGCTGAGAATCTAAGTCACAGCCACACACAGGTCCAAGAGTCTGATAAAGACACATCCCTTTCCAAAGCAATTAAGCAAAGAGCCACAGGTGAGGCCCATTTATTTCCATTTGAAAACTGTTTTCTTCAGGCTTCACAAAGGAGTGGCCTGATGCAAAACCTTCCTGACATTCAGTGCAACACAACAATAAGTAAGCAAAAAGCCCAAGGCAGTGTTTCTGCACTGAGACTTTCCTGGTCACACTGATATCTGAGTTTTCTGAGATGCTCGCCATTCTCTTCAACTATCCTTTACATGGCCATGTCACAGAGCTTGGAGGTGGTACATATTTTGGACACAAATCCCTGAGCCCATTCTGGAGAGTGGCCAGAATTCAGGAAGAAAACAACAACTTAGAAAGATAGCAGGTGTTGCACATCGATAAGACAAGCTGCAGTCCATTCATATATTGGGCAGGATGAATTATAGGGAAGATTTATACTAGACAGGACACATCCATTAATGCATTCTCTTTTCTAATGTCTACAACAACGGATACAGTGGGATACACATAAACAGAAACACTCGCCTTGTCAAATGACTTACTAGAAACTGTCTGCTCCAAACCAAACAAACCGACTTTTCGATTTATTCTCAGAACATGAGACAAAACAACAAACCCAAACCCACTCCCACAAAGGCACCTCCTTCCCCCAAGTAGGTCTGTGACTATCCGGAGTGTCCTCTGACTGGTGGGCCATACTATGTTCCCCCGAAATGGCCTGTCTTCTCTCAGATCTTGTTTCCTTGACCAACTCTGAGAAGATGTCAGGAAAAAGTGGTTAGCCACTACCTGTTTTCTCAGGAAAGGTCCATCTTCAGAGCTCTCCTGGCATTTGGCCATCCTCACATCATTAGGTACCAAGAAAACTGACTCTGTCCTTGGTAAATACAAACAAGTGAGCCCACTGGGCCTGGGACTGGGACTGCCTCTGGGTGCCTGGTTTCTTGGATACCAAGTTCAGAGAGTTCCATCACCAAGGAAATGAGGTATGTCACATTCTTTGGAACTGAATGAGGTCACTGCCTTGGCAACCACTTTGTCCTAACAGTTGCTTCCAAGGGTTACATAAGATGGAGGTTTCCCCTACTTCCTGTGACACTTTCAAAAGGTAGAATGTATATCAACCATTGGCACCCGGGAACAGCTCTCCACTCAGGCCTGGATTGTTCCACCTTGTCTACAATAAGAAGAGAGAGGCAGATTCAGATACATCCCTTCATCCTGACCAGGTTGTTTGCCATGGAAGATGACTTTTGCTCTCTCAGGAGCTTCATACCTGCCTACAACTTCTCCATGTATCATTTGTGTATGGACATTTGAGGTTCTCATCTGGTGGAAGATCCCCAACTTTCCTGTATTGTAAGAACCCCTCTGTCCCTGCTCTTCTGTAAAATGATTGAGGGAACAGTGTATACCTGGGGTTAAAAACAGGTTTGATTTGGTGATGAATGATTCTGTGCGATGAATAATGGGATTGGGAACCTGCAATATTTACAAGAATATAGAGGTGAAATATAAGTTTGAAAAAAGAAATCTAGGTATGCTTTGAAGCCCAGAAGGGTTTTGCCTTTGATTGGGATACTTAGCTTTGAATTATGTTCTGCAAAGATGTCTCAGATAATTTGATATACAATGGCATAGGACCTTGTACATTGGATGATTGAATTTAGAAGAGAACATCCAGTGAAAAAGGGATATTCAGTAGGATTAGGAAGATAGTCGGTAGGTTTAGGAAGACGAGTGAGTATAGGATTTGGACCAAAAGTTCTTTAGCAATAGACTTTTGGTTATAGAGTGAATGTAAATGTCAGCACATATGAAGAGTCAGACACTATGTTGAACTGGGGAAAATATGTAGAAAAGCAGATATCAATGGAAACATTACGGAATCAGGCAAAGTATAAAGTGAGGGATAGAATTAGACATTTTCAACAGGGTTGAGTTTTAATATATAAATTAGGAAAAAACAAATATGTAGTCACCAATAGGATTGACAATTGACAGCATTAGGCAACATGCACATGGATGTTTTTAGAAATCCATGTTCACTTTCCATTTAGGCTTTGGTACAATCATAAGTGTGACCTTTCCATTTTTTGTCCAGAATATTACTGTGATAATGAGGTGACATGAGTATTTCTTTCACCATTTCCGGGAACAATATATTGAAGATGTAAAATTAGAATCGGAGGTACAAATAGGTGTACCCTGTTTCTATGAACATAGAGAAAAACCGCGAATAGACCATACTGTGTATAAATAATATAACTTTTTTGAACTTTAAATAATGAATTGAACTCATATCTGAAAAAAAAGGAAATTGTATATTGATATACAATCATTCATTCCAACCAGTTATATATCTAATGGAAATATTAGTGTTTTGGTTTATCATGAAGAGTGTGTGAGTTTTGCTTCAAAATGATTATGGAAATTCAAAATAATGTGTTTGGAAAGAAGTCTCATGAAAAGACCAGTCAAGAAACCCTGACAATACATGTGTTCTGAAGCAAGAAGTGATTAATGTTGAAACAAATGCCTATTAGTTTGTGAACTTGTGGATGAAATGTATATCCTATGATGTGCAAAAACTGAAGAAACAATAATGTACCAGTGTCGAATACAAATGAATGACAAATTACATATCATGTCCCATCGGAGTCTACTTGCATTGATGTTAGACTGGGTCAGATACTGTAGAATAATTAGGATTTGAATGCACCCTTCACTGAAGTTAGTAGTCAGTACTAGGAAACAAATATGTATTTCAGGTGGATGAATATTTCTGATTATAATCTTGTGAAAAGTTGATTATAAATCCACATACATGAACATGAATGAATTTAGAGAGTGTATACTAGACACATATATTTCATATTTGGAAAACATTGGAGAGTATATCTATATCTACATCTATACACACACACACACACACACACACACACACACACACACACAACACTCACAGACATTAAATGTACCAATATAAATGCCAATCGAAATTCATCAGTAAATATATATCATCCACAGATACAAAAATATTTATGTTACTGAACATGAGTTTATGTATAATGTTGTTCTTCTAGGACGCTCTCTTATAGGTTGAATTTTCATTTCCAACAGCATTTAGGAGGAGTGAACACTTCTCACAATTTGTATCTGCCAAGACATCCACCTTACAAAAATGTACGTGTGATACCTGGTAGGATTCTATATATGCATATAAATATACATGTGTGAAGAGGCTACAGAAATTGGAAACAAGTATTCACATATTTGTTAAGTTTAAAAACACATGGAGAATATTTCAATTAAAATTTGACTAGATGTATAACCCCTACCTTATATAATGCAAATGTCAAGTCCAACTATAGAACATGTCTCCTCTGAAGTGCTTGTATTTCTATTGTGTTGGGTTAATTTTCCCCATTATATTAGGATGAATAGTCTGAGTCTACTAGGTATGGGTTAGTGTCAGGGATTCAGTACTTCGAATGACAAATTGGAAAATGAATCCAATGTGTATGTAAATATATGCTGCACAAATATCCTCCCGCTCTCATCCAAAACAATGCCTTGACATTACCTTCACCCCAAGTAAGACACAATTAGAGGAGAAGAGTTACAAAATCAGTGAATACATATCTGGAATGGAAAATGCTCAGGAGTTCACAACCTTGGAGGTGGTTTAGGAGTTTCCAAAAGTAAGGGACATGGTAAACACTCCACAAACATGTAACTCTGCTGGCCTAAAAACTGTTTGAGAAACTGCCTCTGAGCTTCCGCACTTGAAATATATGTTGTTTTCATGAGATTTGGCTTCCTTTGTCGTGAGACCATCAAAGCTGGGTCTGCATCTATGTGACCTGATGAACATGGTTTCTTATTTTCCAATGAACAAGATGAAGCAGTGCTGAATCCTCTCTTTATAGGTAAACTGAGGCCACTGGGGACTAAGTGTTTCCCCGTCTCCCCGTGTGGACTGTGAAGCCATTTGGTCCTCCTCCACTTTTTGTGGTGTTTAGGCTGCTGCACTGTGAGTTTGGTATTTGTTTCACGAAATACTAGCAGCTAAACTGGGACACAGTGCTGGAGGGAGTTCTGTCACGTGTGGTGGGTCAGGGTCTGCAAGAGAATGCACCAACTAGGCTTCTATCTCTCACAGCTTGCCCCATTGCCCCCTTGTCCATATCAACCTGATTCTTAATTTTCCTCTTAAAACTCTCCATATAACAAGATGCCTTTACATATAAGGGTCTGCTGGCAGCACCATGTCAGTTACAAGCCATTTGGAATCCAATGGTAGATGCACATGGTCCTACCACGGATGTTTTATCAAACGCCTCCCCACCACTGCTCTAGACCCACTACTCAGCAGGCTCCAAATTACTGGCATCTCTGTTCTACACCATTTTCATGAAACTCAGTAAATCAAGGCACTGTCTGGTATACTCATGATCAGCAACAGGACATCCAATGTTTCTCCAGTGCCACCTGGTCATAGGAATTTCAAAAATTTCATGGTATTTATCTAGCCATTTTTCAAGCATGAAGTTGGAGGCACTGTGGGTTTCAATTCATTAGGCAAACATTAAATGGTTAGGAAGCTCATTTCAATGAAATCTCTGGAGAACTGTCACAGGCAAGGCTTCCCAAAGAATGGACAAAACGTCACATTAGGCCAGGCCCATTGAGGTCAACAATGTGAGGTCCATGTGTGTTTTGACTCTCAATTATGGCTGCCATTACTTTAAGAATAAAATCATGTGATATCCTTGCTGAGATTCCCAGGCCTCAGTGGAAATCTACCCGGGGCCTAAGTCTCAGTTTCCAAGAGCGACTTTCATGCGTGGCCTGTTAAAATCTCAACAAAATTCATGGCAATGCTTCTCTGAGTTCAGTTCCAAAACCCAGTGTCTAAGGGGAATCACACCAGAGTTCAAGCCCACGTGGACCCAGTCATTTTTTCCAATGCCACACAAATTACCAACATTAAAACCAAAACACTCCCACATGGCCTTCACCTTATTCCATATAGTCAATCATCTTAACCTCTGGCTGGAGGTTTCCATGAGGGACGCAGCCCAAGACAGTGTCCAAAATCAGCTCCTTTGCCCCTCATTTGCCTAAAGTCAGGGTAGCCTGGACACCATTGCTGTGAACCAGGAGTGAACAAATAAGCCTGCCGTTAATACTTCTGTGTTTCTCCAATTTGAGGCCTACTGATTTTAGGTATGGATTCTTTAGGTGATTTAGAGTCATGCGAAAACACAAGCACCTCTGCAGGGCTTTGAAGAACTCATTTGACTCACAGAATCCCTATTCTCATTTGTTGGAGTGCAGGAACCTAACAGAGGAAGGCAAGAGTCTTCATCCACAATGAATGATATTTTTTGCCATTCTGGTTTTGGAAGCTCACATGGGATCATTCTTAAGATCCATCAGGTGCTGAGAATCTAAGTCACAGCCACACACAGGTCCAAGAGTCTGATAAAGACACATCCCTTTCCAAAGCAATTAAGCAAAGAGCCACAGGTGAGGCCCATTTATTTCCATTTGAAAACTGTTTTCTTCAGGCTTCACAAAGGAGTGGCCTGATGCAAAACCTTCCTGACATTCAGTGCAACACAACAATAAGTAAGCAAAAAGCCCAAGGCAGTGTTTCTGCACTGAGACTTTCCTGGTCACACTGATATCTGAGTTTTCTGAGATGCTCGCCATTCTCTTCAACTATCCTTTACATGGCCATGTCACAGAGCTTGGAGGTGGTACATATTTTGGACACAAATCCCTGAGCCCATTCTGGAGAGTGGCCAGAATTCAGGAAGAAAACAACAACTTAGAAAGATAGCAGGTGTTGCACATCGATAAGACAAGCTGCAGTCCATTCATATATTGGGCAGGATGAATTATAGGGAAGATTTATACTAGACAGGACACATCCATTAATGCATTCTCTTTTCTAATGTCTACAACAACGGATACAGTGGGATACACATAAACAGAAACACTCGCCTTGTCAAATGACTTACTAGAAACTGTCTGCTCCAAACCAAACAAACCGCCTTTTCGATTTATTCTCAGAACATGAGACAAAACAACAAACCCACACCCACTCCCACAAAGGCACCTCCTTCCCCCAAGTAGGTCTGTGACTATCCGGAGTGTCCTCTGACTGGTGGGCCATACTATGTTCCCCCGAAATGGCCTGTCTTCTCTCAGATCTTGTTTCCTTGACCAACTCTGTGAAGATGTCAGGAAAAAGTGGTTAGCCACTACCTGTTTTCTCAGGAAAGGTCCATCTTCAGAGCTCTCCTGGCATTTGGCCATCCTCACATCATTAGGTACCAAGAAAACTGACTCTGTCCTTGGTAAATCCAAACAAGTGAGCCCACTGGGCCTGGGACTGGGACTGCCTCTGGGTGCCTGGTTTCTTAGATACCAAGTTCAGAGAGTTCCATCACCAAGGAAATGAGGTATGTCACATTCTTTGGAACTGAATGAGGTCACTGCCTTGGCAACCACTTTGTCCTAACAGTTGCTTCCAAGGGTTACATAAGATGGAGGTTTCCCCTACTTCCTGTGACACTTTCAAAAGGTAGAATGTATATCAACCATTGGCACCCGGGAACAGCTCTCCACTCAGGCCTGGATTGTTCCACCTTGTCTACAATAAGAAGAGAGAGGCAGATTCAGATACATCCCTTCATCCTGACCAGGTTGTTTGCCATGGAAGATGACTTTTGCTCTCTCAGGAGCTTCATACCTGCCTACAACTTCTCCATGTATCATTTGTGTATGGACATTTGAGGTTCTCATCTGGTGGAAGATCCCCAACTTTCCTGTATTGTAAGAACCCCTCCGTCCCTGCTCTTCTGTAAAATGATTGAGGGAACAGTGTATACCTGGGGTTAAAAACAGGTTTGATTTGGTGATGAATGATTCTGTGCGATGAATAATGGGATTGGGAACCTGCAATATTTACAAGAATATAGAGGTGAAATAAAAGTTTGAAAAAAGAAATCTAGGTATGCTTTGAAGCCCAGAAGGGTTTTGCCTTTGATTGGGATACTTAGCTTTGAATTATGTTCTGCAAAGATGTCTCAGATAATTTGATATACAATGGCATAGGACCTTGTACATTGGATGATTGAATTTAGAAGAGAACATCCAGTGAAAAAGGGATATTCAGTAGGATTAGGAAGATAGTCGGTAGGTTTAGGAAGACGAGTGAGTATAGGATTTGGACCAAAAGTTCTTTAGCAATAGACTTTTGGTTATAGAGTGAATGTAAATGTCGGCACATATGAAGAGTCAGACACTATGTTGAACTGGGGAAAATATGTAGAAAAGCAGATATCAATGGAAACATTACGAAATCAGGCAAAGTATAAAGTGAGGGATAGAATTAGACATTTTCAACAGGGTTGAGTTTCAATATATAAATTAGGAAAAAACAAATATGTAGTCACCAATAGGATTGACAATTGACAGCATTAGGCAACCTGGACATGGATGTTTTTAGAAATCCATGTTCACTTTCCATTTAGGCTTTGGTACAATCATAAGTGTGACCTTTCCATTTTTTGTCCAGAATATTACTGTGATAATGAGGTGACATGAGTATTTCTTTCACCATTTCCGGGAACAATATATTGAAGATGTAAAATTAGAATCGGAGGTACAAATAGGTGTACCCTGTTTCTATGAACATAGAGAAAAACCGCGAATAGACCATACTGTGAATAAATAATATAACTTTTTTGAACTTTAAATAATGAATTGAACTGATATCTGAAAAAAAAGGAAATTGTATATTGATGTACAATCATTCATTCCAACCAGTTATATATCTAATGGAAATATTAGTGTTTTGGTTTATCATGAAGAGTGTGTGAGTTTTGCTTCAAAATGATTATGGAAATTCAAAATAATGTGTTTGGAAAGAAGTCTCATGAAAAGACCAGTCAAGAAACCCTGACAATACATGTGTTCTGAAGCAAGAAGTGATTAATGTTGAAACAAATGCCTATTAGTTTGCGAACTTGTGGATGAAATGTATATCCTATGATGTGCAAAAACTGAAGAAACAATAATGTACCAGTGTCGAATACAAATGAATGACAAATTACATATCATGTCCCATCGGAGTCTACTTGCATTGATGTTAGACTGGGTCAGATACTGTAGAATAATTAGGATTTGTATGCACCCTTCACTGAAGTTAGTAGTCAGTACTAGGAAACAAATATGTATTTCAGGTGGATGAATATTTCTGATTATAATCTTGTGAAAAGTTGATTATAAATCCACATACATGAACATGAATGAATTTAGAGAGTGTATACTAGACACATATATTTCATATTTGGAAAACATTGGAGAGTATATCTATATCTACATCTATACACACACACACACACACACACACACACACACAACACTCACAGACATTAAAAGTACCAATATAAATGCCAATCGAAATTCATCAGTAAATATATATCATCCACAGATACAAAAATATTTATGTTACTGAACATGAGTTTATGTATAATGTTGTTCTTCTAGGACGCTCTCTTATAGGTTGAATTTTCAATTCCAACAGCATTTAGGAGGAGTGAACACTTCTCACAATTTGTATCTGCCAAGACATCCACCTTACAAAAATGTACGTGTGATACCTGGTAGGATTCTATATATGCATATAAATATACATGTGTGAAGAGGCTACAGAAATTGGAAACAAGTATTCACATATTTGTTAAGTTTAAAAACACATGGAGAATATTTCAATTAAAATTTGACTAGATGTATAACCCCTACCTTATATAATGCAAATGTCAAGTCCAACTATAGAACATGTCTCCTCTGAAGTGCTTGTATTTCTATTGTGTTGGGTTAATTTTCCCCATTATATTAGGATGAATAGTCTGAGTCTACTAGGTATGGGTTAGTGTCAGGGATTCAGTACTTCGAATGACAAATTGGAAAATGAATCCAATGTGTATGTAAATATATGCTGCACAAATATCCTCCCGCTCTCATCCAAAACAATGCCTTGACATTACCTTCACCCCAAGTAAGACACAATTAGAGGAGAAGAGTTACAAAATCAGTGAATACATATCTGGAATGGAAAATGCTCAGGAGTTCACAACCTTGGAGGTGGTTTAGGAGTTTCCAAAAGTAAGGGACATGGTAAACACTCCACAAACATGTAACTCTGCTGGCCTAAAAACTTTTTGAGAAACTGCCTCTGAGCTTCCGCACTTGAAATATATGTTGTTTTCATGAGATTTGGCTTCCTTTGTCGTGAGACCATCAAAGCTGGGTCTGCATCTATGTGACCTGGAGAACATGGTTTCTTATTTTCCAATGAACAAGATGAAGCAGTGCTGAATCCTCTCTTTATAGGTAAACTGAGGCCACTGGGGACTAAGTGTTTCCCCGTCTCCCCGTGTGGACTGTGAAGCCATTTGGTCCTCCTCCACTTTTTGTGGTGTTTAGGCTGCTGCACTGTGAGTTTGGTATTTGTTTCACGAAATACTAGCAGCTAAACTGGGACACAGTGCTGGAGGGAGTTCTGTCACGTGTGGTGGGTCAGGGTCTGCAAGAGAATGCACCAACTAGGCTTCTATCTCTCACAGCTTGCCCCATTGCCCCCTTGTCCATATCAACCTGATTCTTAATTTTCCTCTTAAAACTCTCCATATAACAAGATGCCTTTACATATAAGGGTCTGCTGGCAGCACCATGTCAGTTACAAGCCATTTGGAATCCAATGGTAGATGCACATGGTCCTACCACGGATGTTTTATCAAACGCCTCCCCACCACTGCTCTAGACCCACTACTCAGCAGGCTCCAAATTACTGGCATCTCTGTTCTACACCATTTTCATGAAACTCAGTAAATCAAGGCACTGTCTGGTATACTCATGATCAGCAACAGGACATCCAATGTTTCTCCAGTGCCACCTGGTCATAGGAATTTCAAAAATTTTATGGTATTTATCTAGCCATTTTTCAAGCATGAAGTTGGAGGCACTGTGGGTTTCAATTCATTAGGCAAACATTAAATGGTTAGGAAGCTCATTTCAATGAAATCTCTGGAGAACTGTCACAGGCAAGGCTTCCCAAAGAATGGACAAAACGTCACATTAGGCCAGGCCCATTGAGGTCAACAATGTGAGGTCCATGTGTGTTTTGACTCTCAATTATGGCTGCCATTACTTTAAGAATAAAATCATGTGATATCCTTGCTGAGATTCCCAGGCCTCAGTGGAAATCTACCCGGGGCCTAAGTCTCAGTTCCAAGAGCGACTTTCATGCGTGGCCTGTTAAAATCTCAACAAAATTCATGGCAATGCTTCTCTGAGTTCAGTTCCAAAACCCAGTGTCTAAGGGGAATCACACCAGAGTTCAAGCCCACGTGGACCCAGTCATTTTTTCCAATGCCACACAAATGACCAACATTAAAACCAAAACACTCCCACATGGGCCCTCACCTTATTCCATATAGTCAATCATCTTAACCTCTGGCTGGAGGTTTCCATGAGGGACGCAGCCCAAGACAGTGTCCAAAATCAGCTCCTTTGCCCCTCATTTGCCTAAAGTCAGGGTAGCCTGGACACCATTGCTGTGAACCAGGAGTGAACAAATAAGCCTGCCGTTAATACTTCTGTGTTTCTCCAATTTGAGGCCTACTGATTTTAGGTATGGATTCTTTAGGTGATTTAGAGTCATGCGAAAACACAAGCACCTCTGCAGGGCTTTGAAGAACTCATTTGACTCACAGAATCCCTATTCTCATTTGTTGGAGTGCAGGAACCTAACAGAGGAAGGCAAGAGTCTTCATCCACAATGAATGATATTTTTTGCCATTCTGGTTTTGGAAGCTCACATGGGATCATTCTTAAGATCCATCAGGTGCTGAGAATCTAAGTCACAGCCACACACAGGTCCAAGAGTCTGATAAAGACACATCCCTTTCCAAAGCAATTAAGCAAAGAGCCACAGGTGAGGCCCATTTATTTCCATTTGAAAACTGTTTTCTTCAGGCTTCACAAAGGAGTGGCCTGATGCAAAACCTTCCTGACATTCAGTGCAACACAACAATAAGTAAGCAAAAAGCCCAAGGCAGTGTTTCTGCACTGAGACTTTCCTGGTCACACTGATATCTGAGTTTCTGAGATGCTCGCCATTCTCTTCAACTATCCTTTACATGGCCATGTCACAGAGCTTGGAGGTGGTACATATTTTGGACACAAATCCCTGAGCCCATTCTGGAGAGTGGCCAGAATTCAGGAAGAAAACAACAACTTAGAAAGATAGCAGGTGTTGCACATCGATAAGACAAGCTGCAGTCCATTCATATATTGGGCAGGATGAATTATAGGGAAGATTTAGACTAGACAGGACACATCCATTAATGCATTCTCTTTTCTAATGTCTACAACAACGGATACAGTGGGATACACATAAACAGAAACACTCGACCTTGTCAAATGACTTACTAGAAACTGTCTGCTCCAAACAAACAAACCGCCTTTTCGATTTATTCTCAGAACATGAGACAAAACAACAAACCCACACCCACTCCCACAAAGGCACCTCCTTCCCCCAAGTAGGTCTGTGACTATCCGGAGTGTCCTCTGACTGGTGGGCCATACTATGTTCCCCGAAATGGCCTGTCTTCTCTCAGATCTTGTTTCCTTGACCAACTCTGTGAAGATGTCAGGAAAAAGTGGTTAGCCACTACCTGTTTTCTCAGGAAAGGTCCATCTTCAGAGTTCTCCTGGCATTTGGCCATCCTCACATCATTAGGTACCAAGAAAACTGACTCTGTCCTTGGTAAATCCAAACAAGTGAGCCCACTGGGCCTGGGACTGGGACTGCCTCTGGGTGCCTGGTTTCTTAGATACCAAGTTCAGAGAGTTCCATCACCAAGGAAATGAGGTATGTCACATTCTTTGGAACTGAATGAGGTCACTGCCTTGGCAACCACTTTGTCCTAACAGTTGCTTCCAAGGGTTACATAAGATGGAGGTTTCCCCTACTTCCTGTGACACTTTCAAAAGGTAGAATGTATATCAACCATTGGCACCCGGGAACAGCTCTCCACTCAGGCCTGGATTGTTCCACCTTGTCTACAATAAGAAGAGAGAGGCAGATTCAGATACATCCCTTCATCCTGACCAGGTTGTTTGCCATGGAAGATGACTTTTGCTCTATCAGGAGCTTCATACCTGCCTACAACTTCTCCAGGTATCATTTGTGTATGGACATTTGAGGTTCTCATCTGGTGGAAGATCCCCAACTTTCCTGTATTGTAAGAACCCCTCCGTCCCTGCTCTTCTGTAAAATGATTGAGGGAACAGTGTATACCTGGGTTAAAAACAGGTTTGATTTGGTGATGAATGATTCTGTGCGATGAATAATGGGATTGGGAACCTGCAATATTAACAAGAATATAGAGGTGAAATATAAGTTTGAAAAAAGAAATCTAGGTATGCTTTGAAGCCCAGAAGGGTTTTGCCTTTGATTGGGATACTTAGCTTTGAATTATGTTCTGCAAAGATGTCTCAGATAATTTGATATACAAGGCATAGGACCTTGTACATTGGATGATTGAATTTAGAAGAGAACATCCAGTGAAAAAGGGATATTCAGTAGGATTAGGAAGATAGTCGGTAGGTTTAGGAAGACGAGTGAGTATAGGATTTGGACCAAAAGTTCTTTAGCAATAGACTTTTGGTTATAGAGTGAATGTAAATGTCAGCACATATGAAGAGTCAGACACTATGTTGAACTGGGGAAAATATGTAGAAAAGCAGATATCAATGGAAACATTACGAAATCAGGCAAAGTATAAAGTGAGGGGATAGAATTAGACATTTTCAACAGGGTTGAGTTTTAATATATAAATTAGGAAAAAACAAATATGTAGTCACCAATAGGATTGACAATTGACAGCATTAGGCAACCTGGACATGGATGTTTTTAGAAATCCATGTTCACTTTCCATTTAGGCTTTGGTACAATCATAAGTGTGACCTTTCCATTTTTTGTCCAGAATATTACTGTGATAATGAGGTGACATGAGTATTTCTTTCACCATTTCCGGGAACAATATATTGAAGATGTAAAATTAGAATCGGAGGTACAAATAGGTGTACCCTGTTTCTATGAACATAGAGAAAAACCACGAATAGACCATACTGTGAATAAATAATATAACTTTTTTGAACTTTAAATAATGAATTGGAACTGATATCTGAAAAAAAGGAAATTGTATATTGATATACAATCATTTATTCCAACCAGTTATATATCTAATGGAAATATTAGTGTTTTGGTTTATCATGAAGAGTGTGTGAGTTTTGCTTCAAAATGATTATGGAAATTCAAAATAATGTGTTTGGAAAGAAGTCTCATGAAAAGACCAGTCAAGAAAACCCTGACAATACATGTGTTCTGAAGCAAGAAGTGATTAATGTTGAAACAAATGCCTATTAGATTGTGAACTTGTGGATGAAATGTATATCCTATGATGTGCAAAAACTGAAGAAACAATAATGTACCAGTGTCGAATACAAATGAATGACAAATTACATATCATGTCCCATCGGAGTCTACTTGCATTGATGTTAGACTGGGTCAGATACTGTAGAATAATTAGGATTTGTATGCACCCTTCACTGAAGTTAGTAGTCAGTACTAGGAAACAAATATGTATTTCAGGTGGATGAATATTTCTGATTATAATCTTGTGAAAAGTTGATTATAAATCCACATACATGAACATGAATGAATTTAGAGAGTGTATACTAGACACATATATTTCATATTTGGAAAACATTGGAGAGTATATCTATATCTACATCTATACACACACACACACACACACACACACACACACAACACTCACAGACATTAAAAGTACCAATATAAATGCCAATCGAAATTCATCAGTAAATATATATCATCCACAGATACAAAAATATTTATGTTACTGAACATGAGTTTATGTATAATGTTGTTCTTCTAGGACGCTCTCTTATAGGTTGAATTTTCAATTCCAACAGCATTTAGGAGGAGTGAACACTTCTCACAATTTGTATCTGCCAAGACATCCACCTTACAAAAATGTACGTGTGATACCTGGTAGGATTCTATATATGCATATAAATATACATGTGTGAAGAGGCTACAGAAATTGGAAACAAGTATTCACATATTTGTTAAGTTTAAAAACACATGGAGAATATTTCAATTAAAATTTGACTAGATGTATAACCCCTACCTTATATAATGCAAATGTCAAGTCCAACTATAGAACATGTCTCCTCTGAAGTGCTTGTATTTCTATTGTGTTGGGTTAATTTTCCCCATTATATTAGGATGAATAGTCTGAGTCTACTAGGTATGGGTTAGTGTCAGGGATTCAGTACTTCGAATGACAAATTGGAAAATGAATCCAATGTGTATGTAAATTATGCTGCACAAATATCCTCCCGCTCTCATCCAAAACAATGCCTTGACATTACCTTCACCCCAAGTAAGACACAATTAGAGGAGAAGAGTTACAAAATCAGTGAATACATATCTGGAATGGAAAATGCTCAGGAGTTCACAACCTTGGAGGTGGTTTAGGAGTTTCCAAAAGTAAGGGACATGGTAAACACTCCACAAACATGTAACTCTGCTGGCCTAAAAACTTTTTGAGAAACTGCCTCTGAGCTTCCGCACTTGAAATATATGTTGTTTTCATGAGATTTGGCTTCCTTTGTCGTGAGACCATCAAAGCTGGGTCTGCATCTATGTGACCTGGAGAACATGGTTTCTTATTTTCCAATGAACAAGATGAAGCAGTGCTGAATCCTCTCTTTATAGGTAAACTGAGGCCACTGGGGACTAAGTGTTTCCCCGTCTCCCCGTGTGGACTGTGAAGCCATTTGGTCCTCCTCCACTTTTTGTGGTGTTTAGGCTGCTGCACTGTGAGTTTGGTATTTGTTTCACGAAATACTAGCAGCTAAACTGGGACACAGTGCTGGAGGGAGTTCTGTCACGTGTGGTGGGTCAGGGTCTGCAAGAGAATGCACCAACTAGGCTTCTATCTCTCACAGCTTGCCCCATTGCCCCCTTGTCCATATCAACCTGATTCTTAATTTTCCTCTTAAAACTCTCCATATAACAAGATGCCTTTACATATAAGGGTCTGCTGGCAGCACCATGTCAGTTACAAGCCATTTGGAATCCAATGGTAGATGCACATGGTCCTACCACGGATGTTTTATCAAACGCCTCCCCACCACTGCTCTAGACCCACTACTCAGCAGGCTCCAAATTACTGGCATCTCTGTTCTACACCATTTTCATGAAACTCAGTAAATCAAGGCACTGTCTGGTATACTCATGATCAGCAACAGGACATCCAATGTTTCTCCAGTGCCACCTGGTCATAGGAATTTCAAAAATTTCATGGTATTTATCTAGCCATTTTTCAAGCATGAAGTTGGAGGCACTGTGGGTTTCAATTCATTAGGCAAACATTAAATGGTTAGGAAGCTCATTTCAATGAAATCTCTGGAGAACTGTCACAGGCAAGGCTTCCCAAAGAATGGACAAAACGTCACATTAGGCCAGGCCCATTGAGGTCAACAATGTGAGGTCCATGTGTGTTTTGACTCTCAATTATGGCTGCCATTACTTTAAGAATAAAATCATGTGATATCCTTGCTGAGATTCCCAGGCCTCAGTGGAAATCTACCCGGGGCCTAAGTCTCAGTTTCCAAGAGCGACTTTCATGCGTGGCCTGTTAAAATCTCAACAAAATTCATGGCAATGCTTCTCTGAGTTCAGTTCCAAAACCCAGTGTCTAAGGGGAATCACACCAGAGTTCAAGCCCACGTGGACCCAGTCATTTTTTCCAATGCCACACAAATGACCAACATTAAAACCAAAACACTCCCACATGGCCCTCACCTTATTCCATATAGTCAATCATCTTAACCTCTGGCTGGAGGTTTCCATGAGGGACGCAGCCCAAGACAGTGTCCAAAATCAGCTCCTTTGCCCCTCATTTGCCTAAAGTCAGGGTAGCCTGGACACCATTGCTGTGAACCAGGAGTGAACAAATAAGCCTGCCGTTAATACTTCTGTGTTTCTCCAATTTGAGGCCTACTGATTTTAGGTATGGATTCTTTAGGTGATTTAGAGTCATGCGAAAACACAAGCACCTCTGCAGGGCTTTGAAGAACTCATTTGACTCACAGAATCCCTATTCTCATTTGTTGGAGTGCAGGAACCTAACAGAGGAAGGCAAGAGTCTTCATCCACAATGAATGATATTTTTTGCCATTCTGGTTTTGGAAGCTCACATGGGATCATTCTTAAGATCCATCAGGTGCTGAGAATCTAAGTCACAGCCACACACAGGTCCAAGAGTCTGATAAAGACACATCCCTTTCCAAAGCAATTAAGCAAAGAGCCACAGGTGAGGCCCATTTATTTCCATTTGAAAACTGTTTTCTTCAGGCTTCACAAAGGAGTGGCCTGATGCAAAACCTTCCTGACATTCAGTGCAACACAACAATAAGTAAGCAAAAAGCCCAAGGCAGTGTTTCTGCACTGAGACTTTCCTGGTCACACTGATATCTGAGTTTTCTGAGATGCTCGCCATTCTCTTCAACTATCCTTTACATGGCCATGTCACAGAGCTTGGAGGTGGTACATATTTTGGACACAAATCCCTGAGCCCATTCTGGAGAGTGGCCAGAATTCAGGAAGAAAACAACAACTTAGAAAGATAGCAGGTGTTGCACATCGATAAGACAAGCTGCAGTCCATTCATATATTGGGCAGGATGAATTATAGGGAAGATTTAGACTAGACAGGACACATCCATTAATGCATTCTCTTTTCTAATGTCTACAACAACGGATACAGTGGGATACACATAAACAGAAACACTCGACCTTGTCAAATGACTTACTAGAAACTGTCTGCTCCAAACCAAACAAACCGCCTTTTCGATTTATTCTCAGAACATGAGACAAAACAACAAACCCACACCCACTCCCACAAAGGCACCTCCTTCCCCCAAGTAGGTCTGTGACTATCCGGAGTGTCCTCTGACTGGTGGGCCATACTATGTTCCCCCGAAATGGCCTGTCTTCTCTCAGATCTTGTTTCCTTGACCAACTCTGTGAAGATGTCAGGAAAAAGTGGTTAGCCACTACCTGTTTTCTCAGGAAAGGTCCATCTTCAGAGCTCTCCTGGCATTTGGCCATCCTCACATCATTAGGTACCAAGAAAACTGACTCTGTCCTTGGTAAATCCAAACAAGTGAGCCCACTGGGCCTGGGACTGGGACTGCCTCTGGGTGCCTGGTTTCTTAGATACCAAGTTCAGAGAGTTCCATCACCAAGGAAATGAGGTATGTCACATTCTTTGGAACTGAATGAGGTCACTGCCTTGGCAACCACTTTGTCCTAACAGTTGCTTCCAAGGGTTACATAAGATGGAGGTTTCCCCTACTTCCTGTGACACTTTCAAAAGGTAGAATGTATATCAACCATTGGCACCCGGGAACAGCTCTCCACTCAGGCCTGGATTGTTCCACCTTGTCTACAATAAGAAGAGAGAGGCAGATTCAGATACATCCCTTCATCCTGACCAGGTTGTTTGCCATGGAAGATGACTTTTGCTCTCTCAGGAGCTTCATACCTGCCTACAACTTCTCCATGTATCATTTGTGTATGGACATTTGAGGTTCTCATCTGGTGGAAGATCCCCAACTTTCCTGTATTGTAAGAACCCCTCCGTCCCTGCTCTTCTGTAAAATGATTGAGGGAACAGTGTATACCTGGGGTTAAAAACAGGTTTGATTTGGTGATGAATGATTCTGTGCGATGAATAATGGGATTGGGAACCTGCAATATTTACAAGAATATAGAGGTGAAATAAAAGTTTGAAAAAAGAAATCTAGGTATGCTTTGAAGCCCAGAAGGGTTTTGCCTTTGATTGGGATACTTAGCTTTGAATTATGTTCTGCAAAGATGTCTCAGATAATTTGATATACAATGGCATAGGACCTTGTACATTGGATGATTGAATTTAGAAGAGAACATCCAGTGAAAAAGGGATATTCAGTAGGATTAGGAAGATAGTCGGTAGGTTTAGGAAGACGAGTGAGTATAGGATTTGGACCAAAAGTTCTTTAGCAATAGACTTTTGGTTATAGAGTGAATGTAAATGTCGGCACATATGAAGAGTCAGACACTATGTTGAACTGGGGAAAATATGTAGAAAAGCAGATATCAATGGAAACATTACGAAATCAGGCAAAGTGTAAAGTGAGGGATAGAATTAGACATTTTCAACAGGGTTGAGTTTCAATATATAAATTAGGAAAAAACAAATATGTAGTCACCAATAGGATTGACAATTGACAGCATTAGGCAACCTGGACATGGATGTTTTTAGAAATCCATGTTCACTTTCCATTTAAGCTTTGGTACAATCATAAGTGTGACCTTTCCATTTTTTGTCCAGAATATTACTGTGATAATGAGGTGACATGAGTATTTCTTTCACCATTTCCGGGAACAATATATTGAAGATGTAAAATTAGAATCGGAGGTACAAATAGGTGTACCCTGTTTCTATGAACATAGAGAAAAACCACGAATAGACCATACTGTGAATAAATAATATAACTTTTTTGAACTTTAAATAATGAATTGAACTGATATCTGAAAAAAAAAGGAAATTGTATATTGATATACAATCATTCATTCCAACCAGTTATATATCTAATGGAAATATTAGTGTTTTGGTTTATCATGAAGAGTGTGTGAGTTTTGCTTCAAAATGATTATGGAAATTCAAAATAATGTGTTTGGAAAAAAGTCTCATGAAAAGACCAGTCAAGAAACCCTGACAATACATGTGTTCTGAAGCAAGAAGTGATTAATGTTGAAACAAATGCCTATTAGTTTGAGAACTTGTGGATGAAATGTATATCCTATGATGTGCAAAAACTGAAGAAACAATAATGTACCAGTGTCGAATACAAATGAATGACAAATTACATATCATGTCCCATCGGAGTCTACTTGCATTGATATTAGACTGGGTCAGATACTGTAGAATAATTAGGATTTGTATGCACCCTTCACTGAAGTTAGTTGTCAGTACTAGGAAACAAATATGTATTTCAGGTGGATGAATATTTCTGATTATAATCTTGTGAAAATTTGATTATAAATCCACATACATGAACATGAATGAATTTAGAGAGTGTATACTAGACACATATATTTCATATTTGGAAAACATTGGAGAGTATATCTATATCTACATCTATACACACACACACACACACACACACACACACAACACTCACAGACATTAAAAGTACCAATATAAATGCCAATCGAAATTCATCAGTAAATATATATCATCCACAGATACAAAAATATTTATGTTACTGAACATGAGTTTATGTATAATGTTGTTCTTCTAGGACGCTCTCTTATAGGTTGAATTTTCATTTCCAACAGCATTTAGGAGGAGTGAACACTTCTCACAATTTGTATCTGCCAAGACATCCACCTTACAAAAATGTACGTGTGATACCTGGTAGGATTCTATATATGCATATAAATATACATGTGTGAAGAGGCTACAGAAATTGGAAACAAGTATTCACATATTTGTTAAGTTTAAAAACACATGGAGAATATTTCAATTAAAATTTGACTAGATGTATAACCCCTACCTTATATAATGCAAATGTCAAGTCCAACTATAGAACATGTCTCCTCTGAAGTGCTTGTATTTCTATTGTGTTGGGTTAATTTTCCCCATTATATTAGGATGAATAGTCTGAGTCTACTAGGTATGGGTTAGTGTCAGGGATTCAGTACTTCGAATGACAAATTGGAAAATGAATCCAATGTGTATGTAAATATATGCTGCACAAATATCCTCCCGCTCTCATCCAAAACAATGCCTTGACATTACCTTCACCCCAATTAAGACACAATTAGAGGAGAAGAGTTACAAAATCATTGAATACATATCTGGAATGGAAAATGCTCAGGAGTTCACAACCTTGGAGGTGGTTTAGGAGTCTCCAAAAGTAAGGGACATGGTAAACACTCCACAAACATGTAACTCTGCTGGCCTAAAAACTTTTTGAGAAACTGCCTCTGAGCTTCCGCCCTTGAAATATATGTTGTTTTCATGAGATTTGGCTTCCTTTGTCGTGAGACCATCAAAGCTGGGTCTGCATCTATGTGACCTGGAGAACATGGTTTCTTATTTTCCAATGAACAAGATGAAGCAGTGCTGAATCCTCTCTTTATAGGTAAACTGAGGCCACTGGGGACTAAGTGTTTCCCCGTCTCCCCGTGTGGACTGTGAAGCCATTTGGTCCTCCTCCACTTTTTGTGGTGTTTAGGCTGCTGCGCACTGTGAGTTTGGTATTTGTTTCACGAAATACTAGCAGCTAAACTGGGACACAGTGCTGGAGGGAGTTCTGTCACGTGTGGTGGGTCAGGGTCTGCAAGAGAATGCACCAACTAGGCTTCTATCTCTCACAGCTTGCCCCATTGCCCCCTTGTCCATATCAACCTGATTCTTAATTTTCCTCTTAAAACTCTCCATATAACAAGATGCCTTTACATATAAGGGTCTGCTGGCAGCACCATGTCAGTTACAAGCCATTTGGAATCCAATGGTAGATGCACATGGTCCTACCACGGATGTTTTATCAAACGCCTCCCCACCACTGCTCTAGACCCACTACTCAGCAGGCTCCAAATTACTGGCATCTCTGTTCTACACCATTTTCATGAAACTCAGTAAATCAAGGCACTGTCTGGTATACTCATGATCAGCAACAGGACATCCAATGTTTCTCCAGTGCCACCTGGTCATAGGAATTTCAAAAATTTCATGGTATTTATCTAGCCATTTTTCAAGCATGAAGTTGGAGGCACTGTGGGTTTCAATTCATTAGGAAAAAATTGAATGGTTAGGAAGCTCATTTCAATGAAATCTCTGGAGAACTGTCACAGGCAAGGCTTCCCAAAGAATGGACAAAACGTCACATTAGGCCAGGCCCATTGAGGTCAACAATGTGAGGTCCATGTGTGTGTTGACTCTCAATTATGTCTGCCATTACTTTAAGAATAAAATCATGTGATATCCTTGCTGAGATTCCCAGGCCTCAGTGGAAATCTACCCGGGGCCTAAGTCTCAGTTTCCAAGAGCGACTTTCATGCGTGGCCTGTTAAAATCTCAACAAAATTCATGGCAATGCTTCTCTGAGTTCAGTTCCAAAACCCAGTGTCTAAGGGGAATCACACCAGAGTTCAAGCCCACGTGGACCCAGTCATTTTTTCCAATGCCACACAAATGACCAACATTAAAACCAAAACACTCCCACATGGCCCTCACCTTATTCCATATAGTCAATCATCTTAACCTCTGGCTGGAGGTTTCCATGAGGGACGCAGCCCAAGACAGTGTCCAAAATCAGCTCCTTTGCCCCTCATTTGCCTAAAGTCAGGGTAGCCTGGACACCATTGCTGTGAACCAGGAGTGAACAAATAAGCCTGCCGTTAATACTTCTGTGTTTCTCCAATTTGAGGCCTACTGATTTTAGGTATGGATTCTTTAGGTGATTTAGAGTCATGCGAAAACACAAGCACCTCTGCAGGGCTTTAAGAACTCATTTGATCCAAAGAATCCCTATTCTCATTTGTTGAA